>NW_027468640.1:15856253-15866253 GCF_046254945.1 Alosa pseudoharengus
GCACTTCATGATGATGGGTGTCAGTGCCACAGGGCGGTAGTCATTGAAGCAGGATGGAGCAGTTTTCTTCGGCACAGGTATGATGGTGGCAGCTTTGAAACAAGATGGGACGATGGCTTGCTTCAGGGAAGTGTTAAAGATGTCTGTGAAGACATCCTTAAGCTCCCCTGCGCAGTCCTTCAGCGCACGACCAGGGATGTTGTCTGGACCTGTTGCCTTACGGGTGTTGATAGCAGCAAGTGTCCTCTTCACGCTGTCGGCAGAGAGGCACAGGGGCTGCTCATGTAGAGGGGGATGGGTCTTCTGTGGGCAGGTGCTGTTTTGTGCTTCAAAGCGAGCAAAGAAGCGGTTCAGGTTGTTGAGCAGAGGGATGTTGCTCTCGCAGCTCTGTGGCGCGGGCTTGTAGTCCGTGAGGGCCTGAATGCCCTGCCATAGGCACACACACACACACAGCTGTGGATTTCCCTCTTGGGTATTGCAGATCAGTCCTCTATTCAAGGACAAAACAAACACATTTAGCACACTCTGCCGGTCCCTGGTCCCCATACTGAGATGGAGTAGCAACGTTTATCCCAACAGTCCCACCATTTTCCTCTGGGTGAGCGGGCACGGTACAGACCTTTTTAAACCCAAACCTGTCACGCACCACCCAAAATAGCCAGTAGGAAAACAATCCAAAGCGGCTTGTTGGTTTGGCTTTTCCCTAAAGCTCCAGCGCAGGTCTTTTTTTGGGCTGAATCCTTTGTGAGCCACTAAAGGAAAGCTGCTCGTGACTACAAGAGTCCACCCCCTTCCACACACAGACACTCACAGACACACAGACACACACACACACACACACACACACACACACACACACACACACACACACACTCTCTCTCCCCAGTTTCCGGACTCTTCTCTTTCCGACACCCACTCGTGTCCAAGGGCAGCGGGCTGGACAGGCGAGTGTGAGCTGGGCATTAAAGGAGCGGTCAGCCACAGCGGTGGTGTCCAGGCAGCGAGAGAGAGGGGACCCTGTTTGTTTTGGATACAGGCCTGATGCTTAACAGTGGCGTCAGCTGCAGACTTAGTGAGTGAGTGAGTGAGTGAGTGAGTGTAAGTGGAGAGAGAGAGAGAGTGAGAGAACAGTGATTGTGTGTGTGTGTGTGTGTGTGTGTGTGTGTGTGTGTGTGTGTGTGTGTGTGAGTGATTGTGTGTGTGTGTGTGTGTGTGTGTGTGTGTGTGTACGTACACATACACTGTGGAGTGAGTCATATTTGTGTGAACACCGTAAATAAAAACGGTTTCCAAGCATCAGAGCCCACACTTCAATGGCCATGAAGAACAATGGGCTGGGTCAAACTTCCTCATTCAAACATATCAGATGTCACTCCCCTCAGTCAATCAACCAGCACAGGTCTCAATGACACATTATGTACACTACCAGTCAAAAGTTTGGTCACTTAGAAATTTCCATTCCACTCCATTATAGACAGAACACAAGCTCAGATCAGTTGCATTGTTTTTTTTTTTTAAATCAGGGCAGCAGTTTTCAGATTACATCAGATTACAAGTGCTTACATAATTGCAAAAGGGTTCTCCAATGTTTCCTCAGTTAGCTTTTTAAAATGATATCAGATTAGTTTAAACAGAAAGTGCCTTTGGAACATTGGATGAATGGTTGCTGATAATGGGCATCTGTACATTGTATTAAAGACTAATAGCCATTTCTTTCTACAACAGTCATTTACAACATTAATGATGAAAACAAGGACATTTCTAAGTGACTCCAAACTTTTGAACGATAGTGTATATGGAAATATCTCATGTCTGCCTTTCTATTTGTTGACATAAAAAGTGTAACTGAACTCATTTGAACCTGAAAATAGTGTATAATGTTTTGGATACAGCCCTGGTGATCTGCATGAACCTGCATAGACACTTGGAGGCTGAGTTTATGTATGGGAGTGTGTTGGAAACTGTGTGTGTGTGTGTGTGTGTGTGTGTGTGTGTGTGTGTGTATGTAAACAGTAAATGTGTGTGGATGTGTGTCTATTTGTCAAATGTGAATACAGTAAGTTTGTGTGCATGTGTGTGCGTGTGTGTGTGTGTGTCTGTATGTGTGTGCGTTTGTGTGTATGTGCGTGTGTGTAGATGTAGACAGTGTGTTTGTGTGTTTGCAAGTGTGTGTGTATGTGTGTGTGTGTGTGTGTACGTGTGTTTGTTTAAGTGTGTCTACCCAGTGCGTGTTTGAAACATTAAGATGACGGGACACTCATAGGGGAATGAGACTGGGCAGGAAATGGCTGGACGCCCCCAACAGCAGTAGCAGCAGTAGCTCCACCACCACCACCACCACCATATAAAGTAATACATCCCGAGACAGCCAGCCAGAGACCCCTCAGAGTACCACTGTCTACTCCAGCCCCCTCACCTCCCATTACTCCCACGCACGCCAGCACTTCCTCCTCCGAGTGTTCTACCTGTTAATTTTCACTTGAACAGGGAGAAAGGCGAAGTATCGTTTCACAGAGACGCAATCAGCGCAGGTACGCAGAGTTGTGTAGAAGGTGAGCCTTTTCTTTTTTTGTCACGGTTAATAGAGGCAGCAAGATGAGGGCGCACATTTTGTCAACAGCACGGCTGCCAAAAATAGCCTGAATGGACGCCTTGACACAGGCACTGTGTTGACAGATTTCTCTGTCCGTGAGACTGAGGGCCTTTCTCTCCCTCCCTCTCTTCCTCCCTCTCTCTATTGCTCTCTCTCCATCTCCCTTCCTCCCAGTCCCTCACTCCGCTTACCCCTCTTTCTTTCCCAAAGACCTCTCTCTCTCTTTCTCCCCACTGTATCCATCTCTCTTTATACCTCTTTCTCCCTCACTTTCAATTTCATCTACTCCAGCTCTTTCCCTCTTTTTGTCTCTCCTTATATCATATCCATCTCTCTATAATACCGTTATTTCCCAACTATTAGCCGCAGTTATACATTGATTTTGCAAATTTCAGCTATGAGGGTAATACACAGAGGCCGTTAATATGGTATTAATATGGTTTTGTTTCTTTTAACTTCCATAAAACACTGTCCTGCGGCTCACACACAATGTGGCTAATACACAGGAAAACACTGTACACTGTACTTCTCTCTTGCTCTCATTCTCATCAACCATATCTTTACCTCTCTCTCTCTCTCTCTCTCTCTATCTCTCTCTCTCTTTCTCTGATCTTCCCTCCTTCTTCCCCCTCTCCCCTCCTCTAGTCAGTTCCACCTCCTCCTTTCCAAACTAGTACTTAGCACGCAAGCCCAGGTAAACACTTGCACGGCCTGTCATTTCCAGCAAATTAACGTGCAATAAAAATGGTGCCAAATAAATTGTGGGCTGCCGTACTTGGAAGCAGGTTGCCCCCCCGAGGGCCATAAGCTATCACAGAAAAAGCCACATTTCAACCCCTGCCTCTTCCAGGGCATCAAGCAAGGCAAACCCACCCCTACAGTATGTGTGTGTGTGTGTGTGTATGTGTGTGTGTGTGTGTGTGTGTGTGTGTGTTTGCAAGTCTATACAACATATGTCTTTGTGTGTGTGTGTGTGTGTGTGTTTAAGTGTTTGTGTGTGTGTTTAAGTGTGTGTGTGTGTGTGTGTGTGTGTCTGTGTGTGTGTGTGAAAGTGTAGGTGTGTGTGCGTGTTTGCAAGTATACACAGCACACGACGCAATAACACCACAATTTGCAAAAGAGTTAGCCCTCCGGGGAAGAGGTTTGATAAATGGCTGTTTTTAGTGGGGAAGGAACCACAGAGGGCTTTTTGTTTCACCACGGCGGCACGTAAAGGAACCTTTTGGCTCAGATCGTGGAGTGAGTCAGACGGCAGTGTCACTGGATAGGGAACTGAACTGGGTGTCTCGGTTTCAGGTATCGGAGCTGAACTTTGCAGTGTCCTCACGTGTGCACGATTCCTTGCCACTGCCTGCCCACGCCTTTTCGTCCCCTACCCCAAGGGTGTCCAGGTCGCCCCTTTACAAAGATGCAGGATGGACCTTTTTCACAGCAGCCATTTTGACATGAAATAGTAGGGCAAGCACAGGTGTTACTACTGTTAGTGTACTACTAACAGTACAGTACTACAGTACTACTACTGTTACTGTTTTTTTTATGTCATCCTTTTGGTTATTTGTTTAAAACCACAGAAAACGGTGGGAACAGGGTGTCTATTGCAGACAGAATGTGATCACCTTACAACAGCAAATAGCGTACCTAATTAATCATTCCCCCAACAAAAGACATCCTAATTGAATCTGCCCAAAAGGCCATACCACTACCCGTATTCCCCCCTCTAATCTGACCCCAGACGAGATCTGGGCTTCTTTGTTACCTTGACTTGCGTTAGTAAGTATACTGTAAGTAAGTAGTATACTGGATTATCATCGGATCAACTCAACTCGGGGTCGCCATTTGCAATTAAGGAGACAATTTTTAATAGCATTCTTCACTAATTACGTCAATTAAGTCAGAATCAGAATCTTAATGTCATTTGTAACACCTGTGCTTGCCCTTCTATTTCAGAATCAGAACCTTAATTAATGTCATTCGTAATGGTTACACTTTACTTGACAGTGTCGACATAAGAGTGACATGACACTGTCACTGTCACTGTTTATGACAGAACGCTTCTGTTATTAAGTGACATTCGGTTTTTGTCTTAACAAGTTAGGGTTAGGATTAGGGTTAGGTTTAGGGTTAGGATTATAGGATTAGGGTTAGAGGCTAGGCTAGGTTTCATGTGTCATCATGTGTTCATAACAGTGTCATGTCACTCTTATGTCGATACTGTCAAGTAAAGTGTTACCCATTTGTAACACCTGTGCTTGCCCTTCTATTTCATGTCAAAGTGGCTGCTGTGAAAAAGGTCCATTGGCACATAATGTAGAGATGGTAAAACAGAAAACAGATGTGCACTCCAAACTTAAGTTGGATGTTTAAATATCTACAAACAGTACTGCATATTCTGTAAAATAGGCCACACTTTGTTTTTCTATCTTCCCTCCGCCCATATCAGGGCATGCCGAATAAGAACCAGCACAGATTTTAGTGTCCATCTTGTTAACTTAGTAACCATTCTTGTAGTAACTTTGGTAACCTTCCTGTTAAAGCGATGATTCGGAGTAATTTCACTCTAGGGTCCTTTGCACCATGACCCCGAGCCAAACACCCTCCCAGAACCTGTTTTCCCTTGGTTGAACCCTGGTCGAGTAGCACTCTCAGAAACGAATGACTTTCAACAGGCGCTAATGGAACCAACTTAGTATATCGTAAATTACTCCACTAATAATTCCCAGAATGGTACGAAACTTCTACAGTAGTACAACTATGTTCTTTACTCATAAAACGAGGCATTGGAAAGTTTGTAAGTACACCAGGAGTTTATTTAAATAACACTTGCCTGATAGCTTCTACTCTGCTGTCTACCGCTGCATCGACGTTACTTCAGTGATTTGGGAAAAGCCCGTAAAAGTCCTGGCAGGAAGCGATTACATCAAAGTTTTTTGGTATATCCAGTATTTAATATTTTTTTTCCGAAGTGTTTACAACTTAGTGTCAAAATCACGATCACAATCACAAATTCCCAAATCACGGAAGTAATGTCGACGCAGCGGTAGATAGTAGCAGAGAGTAGAATCCATCAGGCAAGTGTTATTTAAATTAAACTCCTGGTATACTATACTGGTAAGTCATTAGTTTCTGACAGCGCTACTAGGGTTCGACCAAGGGAAAACAGGTTCTGGGAGGGTGTTTGGCCCGGGGTCATGGTGCAAAGGACCCTAGGGTGAAATTACTCCGAACCATCGCTTTAATATACATCTCACCCAAAAGTCGTTTGGAAAAATGTTTTAATTACAAGTGTAATCCTCGAGTTTTCCACATAGGGGGTGGGGGAGCTCTGAGATCCAAGGATATGGGTCTAACTTGCACCATGTCTGAAGACCCAGATCCAACCAAGCGTGCATCTCTAACTCCGTCAACAAGCGCATTCCAGAAACACCGGCAATTCAGAAGCACTGAAATAGTCCTCCTGACGATCCACTCCGCCTCTTTAAAATTAGCCCTGCAGTGGGTCGCACAGCCAAGTTGTGAAAGCTCAAGGATGAGAGGCTGGTCATACAGATGTCAAAGTCTTCAGGTCTGATCCATTACCCTAGAAACCCAGCCAGCTCTGTCACACGTGAACATTCTTAATGTGGGTAGAGAACACAAGGAGGAGAACAGACGGAACATCGGCTCTTCTGCACGACTGAGTGTCTGAGGTGCAGTCAGTGATTTTATGTGATTTAATTTCAAGCCCATAAAGTTTTTTGTCACATTAAGCAATCATCTCCTCACGACCGCTAGCTGCCCATTCCATCAGTACACTGTAAAAACTGTTCTCTGTAGGCAGCCCTCCGAAAACGGTAAACAAACAAAGTGGAGGCAGCCTCTCCCCCAAACAAAAATGAAACCATGCGTGGAGTTTCCCTGGGAATACTGAAGGGAGAGGTGAGATACTTTTCTGGTGTGTTTCATTTGGGCCTTGGTTAAAATATAATGTACATTGTTGTGGACAAAAGCGACTAATAATACATTTCAATATAAACATAAACAAATGTGACTTGACTTCGCTGACTGTACCTTTAATGCTAAACTACAAAGTTATAGCTAGGTAATTAATGCTAATCGAGAAACAGTGACACACTTTGATCATGGAGCCTCAACTGCTTCATGATCCCATTCATGAACTGATAATCATGAAACATTAAAATGATACAAATATATTTTATAATAAATACGCGCACATGCTTTTTTTGTGTGTATGTGTGTGTGTTTGTGTACATGTATGTTCTCAAAAACACAAAACTGAAGAGGGCAAAGGTCATACCTTGTAGATCACCTTCATATACCTCCTCTCACACAAAACACACACACATACACACATAAGTGTCTGATGTGTTAACAGGAGCCAAAGAGGATCATCTGACAGACTGAGAGGCCTGAAATGGGACAGTATCAACACTGCGGCTGTCGACGATCACTTTACACTCACATAGTCACCGCAAAACCTGCTGGCCGCCAGGGCAACGCATCTAACACACACACACACACACACACACACACACACACACACATACACACTTAGAAATTCACAAATTATCATGTAGTGTACCGTAAACAACCAAAATACGCATAGGTATTCCCGATGCATTTTACACATACACACACACAAATATGCATACAAACACCTAATTAGACCATGCTCATCTCTTGACCTTGACACTGCGTCACACTACTGACCAGAGACTACTTTTGGGAGTCTGAGAGGTCACTGTTAAGAGAAACTTAGCAACCCCCCACCCCCCACCCCAACACACACACACATACACATTCACATACTGTACACACGCACACAGACATTGCAGTTTGCAACCAAGAGCCATCACCATGGCAACATGCCAGGTGATTGCCTCTGTACAAGGTGCTGATCACTGCTGCTGAGGAGGCGGCACAAAATCCTATGACTGACAGGTCACAGAGCCAACCCGTGACAGGAGGTCTCACACAGACCATCAAGGCAGCAAAGGCTTAAACATCAAATTTGCAACATTAGATCCAAAATGGCATGTCTATTCTCTACAAATGCATGCATAACACAGCAGAGATAGTAACTAGCACAAATACTGTACAGATATTGTTGTTCCTATAGATTTACATAAGCATATATATATAGAGAGAGAATTAGTTATTACGAAATGTCTCAACTTTTCTGCGTAGGGGCAAGGAATGCAGTGGGGTGGGACACAACAGCGGCCATCAATCCAAATTTGGCCTTTGTTTAGAGAAAACGAGTGGGAGAGGGAACATGACAGAGAGAGAGCGAGAGAGAGAGAGACAGAGAGAGAGAGAGAGAGAGAGAGAGAGAAGGGTGGGAGTGAAAGGTCAGGACAGAGAGAGAGAGAGAGGAGAGAGATAGCAGAAAGACGATGGGGGGTCGCAACAGCAAGAAGGCAGACAACGACCCCTCTACACAGAACAAAATGTCCTTCCCAGTAGTGCCACGCACGTCCCTCTCTGCCAAGACAGACCACTGCACTGCAGCTCTGTGGCCTCTCCCCTCCCCATTCCTCTCTCTCCCTCTTTCTCTCGTTCTCCTTCCTTTCCTCCTACGTTTCCCGCTCTCTTGCTGACTGTTCCTCAGTGTGAGCCTGTGCGGATGGATTCAAGACCTAATATTTGTAGTTGCCTTAAAAAAGGAAAAGCAAAGGTGATAGTCCCCCCCCCCCTCCTATTTTTTTTCTCATCGGATCTGCATCGATCTCAAATATGACATTTCTAAAATAAAATTGACGGAAATCCGTCCTACGACGGAGAACTTTAATCCTTGTGGATTCAAGACGACCCCTCCCCGTCCTTCCCTCTGCCCTATCTGATGGATGACCTCCTCTCTGTGCACAGGAAGACATCGCCACCCTTCTTTCTCCTTATCCCTCTCCCTCCCTCCCTCTCTCTCTCTCTCTCTCTCTCTCTCTCTCTTCTCTCTCTTACTCTCCACCCAACTCTTCCTTTCCAAACAAAAATGTGCCCATGCATAGGTTTGAACTGCCAGAATGCCACCTAATTGTTTAAATAAGATAATAACTAAATGCTGACAATGATGATATCGCTAGTGATATTTTTAAATATGCCTTTCCAGACACACAAGGTTGAATGGCATGCTGAAAACTGTTCCTGATGCATGTACAGCTTTTGTCCCCCTCCACCTCCATGTCCCACCCCCAGAGGGAGAGTCCTCGACGCCCCTTCCCTTCTGAAATTAGCGACAAGAAGAACATTACAGGCCTGGAGGAGACACTGACCTCCCTATGTTTCTCTATCTCTCTCTCTCCCTTTCTCTCTCCCTCTCTCTCTCTCCATCTCTCTACTGGCATCGCCATCTTCTCTGCATCTCCATTGGTCTCTCCCTGGCTACATCTGCACCAAACTAGATCCGTTCTGCAGTTGGGATGTCATTCATTGGAGCATTATACACTTGGTGGTTGAGAAAGAATGAGAGAAAGAAAGAGAGAGAGAGGGAGGGAGAGAGAGAGAGAGAGACAGAAAGAGAAAGAGAGAGAGAGAGAGAGAGAGAGAGAGAGGGGTGGCATTCCTTGGCAGCCTACACAGAACTGGCCAAGTCTCCTCTGGACTGTGGAGAGGGAGAAAAGCCACCCAAACTCCGGATGAGAGACGGAGAACAGGAGAATGGGAGAATGGGGGGGGGGGGGGCAAGAAGCAGGGTCACTATTGGCATTCACGCCAGCACCGCAGCCTCAGGCAAGCCCCCGGCATGGGTTACATGGGGAGGACTGGGACAGAAGAAATGACCGAGAAGAGTTTATATAAGAATGAGAGAAAGAAAAGAGAGAATACAAGAGAGGAGTGTGAGAGTGAGAGTCAGTAAATGAGAGAGGGAGAGAGATAGAGAGAGAGAAAGAGAGACGATGCAGAGGCAGGCTATGTATGGTGAACTCGCAGGCTAGTTGCGCAGTGGCAAAACCAGTTTTGATGTTGAACTTAACAACCACAAATCACGACAAACAAAATAAAAGAGGAATGTGTGTGTGCGTGCATGTGCGTGTGTGTGTCAGTGTTCGAATTACCCCGTCGTTTCCGGGGGGGCCCTCTTGGGGGGGGGGTGGATTCAACATCCAATAGATTATAGTAAGCAGGGTAGCCAGTTTATTAAATTGAAATCTATGACATTATGAAATTCAGCCTAATAACAAAGGCTATCGTCAAAAATGAATCTGAGCAGAGCTAATTGTCAAATATTTTACGTGCACAACTGAAAAAACTGAAAGTTAACACAAAACAGCTGTCTTTATCACATCTCGGCTAAGCCTACTGGAGATAGTCCCAAAGTGGCCTATTGGTCTCTTTCTGGGCATTTTTTCCCGTTTTCCACACAGTTGATGGACGATGCCCAGCCTTGAGCCATGATTTCACGAATGGCTTAGG
>NW_027468640.1:15871253-15873753 GCF_046254945.1 Alosa pseudoharengus
AGAGGTCTGCTTATAAGACCAAAAAAACATTAGGCCTTACTGAAGCACTCTATATGGCTTGGTCAATGACTCAAGCCTGCACCTGACTCTGGCCCTGTCTATTCAGACCCACACATACGTAGAAGCCTGGAGAGGATAACCATCCGTCCAACCACAGGCCCAGAGGTATGTGGTTTGTGTAAGCATCGTCAGGACCACAGGGATAGAGGACATCTCCCTCCGTTCCTCTACGCTGTGCCACTTCGTAAAGCACGCCGACCTCTCAATCCAAGTACACTGGCTTCTGTCTCCTCCAGTGGGGGACTCGATCAAGGTGGGATGGAGGTGACACCCGGGCTACACCGGGTCCCGTATCGTAAAAAATAGTTTTAGAAGACCGGTCTCATTTTTTCGAACGTACGCACTGGTATCACGTCTGGTGTAGCTAGTTCCATTGCTGATGGTTGAAGCTAATTGTTGCAGCAGACGCTACGAGAACGAATCGCTTCAGTTACGTGCCCGGTGTAGACTGTAAGGGTTGAGGGTGGGGGGTGAGGATTGGTGGCCATGACGTCAACGAGTGTTATGGTATTCAGTGTCTATTGGTCCCATGCAAACCACACGTCCAGCTTTTCCCAAAGGTGACTACTTGCCAAAGTGACTTATGGGAGACTTCATAAAGCAGGTCATGAATGTAGACCGCATACCAGCCAGGTAAAGTAGGAATTACGAAGTGATAAGTGTCTGCAGAAAGTATTAAAAGCTAACTGACGATGCAGAGATCTTTTTCTGGTATCATGATGGGATACACCACATACCTTTGCTGAAAATAAATAAATAAAATAAAATGACATGAATGAATGAATACAACAACCCATTACACATAAAGAGGAAGGCCTTGTAGACAAACACTAAATATATTAGTTCTCCACATAGATTACCTCACATTCATCTATCCATCCATACAACCATATCCACACATACATAAATGTCTGCTTATACATACATCATCACATATGTACATACAACCCAACCATACAATGCATACACTACAATTAATGTGCAATTACTGTCCAGCACATCCAATTCTGAGTTAGCTAACAAAAACAATACCAATACAGTCAATCACTTCAAGGCTAATTTTAAGGGTTCACCACACATGATGGAAATGCCCAGCATCTGCATAGTTTTCTGTGAGAACATGCAACTTTGACCTTTGAGACTGATCTGCTACACCAGGTGTCATGATGTCACCAGCTGGCTAGCTGCATATCCTGTAGAAGTGTAGAGCACCACTGAGCGCAGTAGAGAGGAGGGGAGTGGAGGGGGAGGAGAGAGGGAGAGGAGGGGAGTAGAGAGGGAGTGGAGGGGGAGGAGAGAGGGAGGGGAGGGAAGTAGAGAGGGAGTGGAGGGGGAGGAGAGAGGGATGGGAGGGGAGTAGAGGGGAGAGAGAGGAGAGAGGAGGGGAGAGGGGGGAGGGGAGGGGAGTAGAGAGGAGGGGAGGGGAGTGAGGCAGAGGGACCCACCCAGTTCTGCTGGAAGAGGCTCTGGGTTTTGGCAGCTGACTCTGCAGGCAAAGCCACAAACTCTTCTAGAACTCCCTCCCTCCCTCCCATCCCAACCCAAACGACTTCCAGTCAATCAGTAGTGCCTGTACTCAAACACACCACAAAAACATCTGTGCTAGGAGTAAGGAAAAAGAAAGAGGGAGGGAGGGACAGAGGGAGAAAGAGAGAGAGAGAGAGAGAATAAAAAAGTGTCAACTGAAAAACAGAGGTGGAGAAGGAAGAGAACCTATGAGAAGCCAGCCAAGAATAAGGCCTGGCTGTGCTACAACTATGGTGGCTATGTTTCTGGTTGTCGAAATTAGGAATGGTGCATTGGTTACCTGCATGTCAAAGATAAGTTCAAACAACAAGCTAGTCTATCCAACTGATTCAAAGGAGGCAAACTTTGTTGTCACTCTGTCTATTCAATTAATACATACATGAGAAATTAGAAATAATTTTTGATGTTGCATAAAACCCATGACGACTCAGGATTCCTTTTAAGCCCTGCTAGCATAGCATCAAGTTTACAAGTAACTTGAAACACACTTGTGTGTTTTTCCATGAGCAACTTTGCTTCAGCATAGATCATATTGACCTGCCCCACTATATACTAGAAGTCACAGCGTGTGTGTGTGTGTGTGTGTGTGTGTGTGTGCCGGTCAGTGTGTGTGGCTTAGTGTCATTGTGTGTGTGTGTGTGTGTGTGTTTGTGTGTGTGTGTGTGTGTGTGTGTGTGAGGAGGAGGAGAGGGTGGTGGTGTCTTTCATCAAAGCCTACGTCACCACAAGTGGCTTCTGCAATTTCGACTGTGTGTCATGGGGAGGTGGTCAGGTCGTTACTACCCAAGACAGCTGCTCCTGTTGACATTTACTGAGGGATATCGTTCAGTGGTGAGGGACCGTCTTAGGACACTAAGAACTTGGAGGAGAAGGAGGAGAGGAGTGTGTGTGTGTGTGTGTGTGTGTGTGTGTG
>NW_027468640.1:15878753-15931253 GCF_046254945.1 Alosa pseudoharengus
CCTCCCAACGGTTGCAACAATGTATCTGCAAAGTCTGGTCAAAAGTAACCAAATATATATTTGATGGATAGCCCATAACAAGACCAACTAGCGTAGCCCCTTCTTGAGTCACTTTCTTAGTCTTTCACCACAAATAAGGTGACTATTTACATACATCGTAAGTCTTGTTTCCTCTGTAAAATCTACATGGTTTGACTGATTCTGTCATTTCTTTTAGCCACTAGAACTATACTGGAAGTCAAAAAAAACATAGGTAACCACATCACAAAACAATCAACTTCTGCAACTTTGTCAGCGTGAACGAATCTCGCATTCGTTTGGGCAGGTGATGAAATTAGATGAAACCTGTCCCTTATTTTTGGTGTAATGTAGCCTACACGGCAACAGCCTACTCATGGCGACACACGCAAAGGTGTGCCCGTTTACAAAATAAGTGACGGCCAGACATGAAAGCTACAAGACTACGCGGGCTCTCTCTTTTGCCAGCCAGGCCGAATTGAAAACAAATTATGTATACGACAGGCGCTGTTGTCGTTCAGACACATATTATAGAGAGGAATTAGCTGTAAAACATTTACGTGTAATTGGGATAAAATTAGCAATAGTGCAGCTAATCAACTCACCCTCTAGGAGTCTGGAGATAAGCGAGTCGACGTCCAACTCTCCCTCCGCCATTTCTGTAGTGGTGCTGTCAAGGCTGTTTCGCAGATAGCAACCCTACACGTCTGCTAGGCACCGCCTGGACTCCGAAGTAGTGGAATGCTAGCCCCCGGGTCTCTCCGCCCGCAGAGCCTTCATGACAAATAGCCAGATGAACTTCATGGACATTCTTCAGGTTGATTATCGCCATAGTCTACTAAAACTAAACGAGATTGTATGTCGTTCATTTGATGTAGCTTAATTACAATGCTATTACGGTAGGCCTGTATCCTACCTGCTTGTCTGCTATGGCAGCACGAGAGACAAGACAGGCTGCTACAAAAAAACATCATCGTTGTCAATATTGATTACGATTTTAACAATGAATCAATGATTTTGGAATCTATTTTCGAAACTTTAAAATCATTAACAGTGAAGTAAGTTGACTTTTGAATACAGGTATAATTCAACTGAAAAACAGTAGCCTATCCTATAGCCTACATGCAAAAAAGAGGTTGTAAGCAATTTAACCAAGTTAAGCTTGGCTACCTTTAGCCTAAAGCAAACATAATGGTGATAAATGATGTTGTTTTCTTAATAGTTGTTTTAAAAAAAGCCATAGGCCTAATTGTCAATTAATTCCATTAATTAAGTTACACAGCCCTATAAAACACAACAGATCAATTAAGCACACATTCTTGGTGGGTAGGAATAGGATCTATATTGACTATATTCATATAGATTAAATGATTTACATTGTTTGAAACTAAAACTTAGACTTTGGCTGTAATAAACGGTTAATGTTTGTAACTTCACATGTTAAATAGGCAGGTCTTAGGTATAACCCGGATGGTATAGCCTAGTCTAGATTAGATAAAATTAAGTTCAATTTTTTTGCCATTGTACAGAGTAGGCATACAAGTAGGCTACAGACAACCAAATCCAGTTAGTGTATAACCATAAGTGCAAAAAAGCAGAAAAGTGCAATGTGAACAGGTAATGCGGTGTAATACAGGTATATGACAGTGCAGTGTAGACAGTATCATGCAGTTAAGTAAGATGCATGGTTTACAGTAAGGATATGTAGCAGTGTATTAACAGTAGCAAGAGTATACTAAATATGCAGAACAATATCAGATAAGTAGCCTACAGTTTGTACAGGTATGTGCGGTATATTAACGTTATACTAGGTGCAGAGTTAGTGTTCAGTAGGGTGACAGCCGCAGGGAAGAAGCTTTCTCTGAACCTGCTGGTCTGGGAAAACAGTCTATGGTTGGGGTGAGAACAGTCTTTGATGATGCAGTGTGCATTATGCACCACTTGCCATGGAATTCCTTGATGGAGGCGAGTGAGGATGTGTGATGGGCAGTTTTCACCAGTGCTTTCTATAGTGCTTTCTTAGTCTACACGCCACACGCATTGGCTAGGCCTACTCCAAAGATAGATAGATAGATAGATAGATAGATAGATAGATAGATACTTTATTGATCCCCAGGGGAAATTCAAGATGATCTCAGGCTAAGCAAAATTTGATGGCTGTGTGCTTTCTCGAAATAATCTGCAGCCTCGAGTAGTCAAAGTGCAAGGCCTACGTTTCAGGCTTTGACTTAACATAGATTTCTCCCTGACAGAATAGCGCGATGAGGTCACATATCACTTACAGCCAATGATGAAATCACTAGTGACGATGACAGTCAAGCGGTGATAGGGCATACACAATAGTTTAGCGCCTTCTAGTGGCCGTGTCTCCGTATTACACTTCAAATTTAAAAGATGAATCATTTTCTTGAGTTGAGTATTTTTTATTGTAGTATTAAGTTAAAAACTTTAGGCTACATTTGTGCGTCTTTCAGTGTCACAGATACCCTACCTAAAAGTTGGGAGACCATAATGTAGACTAATACAACTGCAAAATTACTTACTTTCCCATGTTGTAAACAAACAAAAAACTACAACACTGTAACATAGGCTGCATCTAGGCATAGGCTAACCTATAGCTTACAATACAACAAGATACAGACAAAATATGTGTTGGTAATGAAAATCTCCATTGGTTTGGGTAATGAAAAATAGACCATGGAATAGAAACCATGTAATTTTCGGAGACCCAAACAAACATAATACACAAGCCTGTATGCTTATGCTTATGAATGCTTGGGGCGTTAAATAGCCTAATACACAAATGTGCTTGCTTTTCAATAGTGGCGCTCTCTGTCAACTTCCTTGCTTTCGGGCGGGGGTAGGTCCAAACCAAGCCCACATGTTTTTCTCTTCCTTTACGGTACGTCATTTGGGTATTTCCGCACAATTGGGAGGGGGTGGACAGAGTGAGAAAGTTGCTTTCGACTGACTCGCGGCGGTGGAGGAGGCGAGGCGGACAACACACCGATACGGACACAAATAACATTGTCAAAAAGGAGAGAAGACACTGTTCCGTTGGATATTGTTCGGCTGTTTATCTGTTACAAAGTTCATCTGTAACAAGAGCACAAATGGCAGGTGAGTGCAACGGAGAAACATCTTGGCGGCTACGCATTGATTTTTTTCTACGCGACATGTAGGCTAATGAAGTTTATGGTTGCTAATGTTTTGTCGAAAGGGGGAACCCCTAATTCGAGTTCAGCTCAGTGCAGCTGTAGGTGGAAAATAGAAACCGAAATATTCAGCAAATAGCAATCCTTGCGGCGCATAGCTCTTAAGCTTACCAATCGGGAGAAGATCATACTAAAGTGAGCCTTAGCTTCAAAAGTATTGCCATTTGTGAGACTTTGACAACCTGGTTAGGCCACAACGTTTCGGATAACTTCTATCGCATTTTCCAGGAACTCACGTGCGCTCTAGGCGCAAAAAGCAACTCTTGTCAAACCCTGGGGCATTTTCTCGCTTTTGGGCCTACTCTTCTTGTATTGTTTGGAACAATAAGTTGCTGTTATTTTGCTTAGAAACAAATACACATTCGTGTTTTAGTTGAATGTCATGACTGCGTTACTCACTATTACTATTAGGGGTTGACACGCCTATCACGCAGCTTTTCAGAAATGTCAAACAATTGTTCGGACTGTCCGTGTCCTTGTTAAAAGGCTTGTTTTACAAGTTGCACACTGTCTCATCAGAGGACTATCGATATCACAGACTGTTCTGTGCAGGCCACTGAGTCATAACAAGGCTATTTTGTTACTTTTAAGTTGCATAGGCTACTCGGCCTAACCAGTTACACAAAATATCATGTAAGGTCATGGGAATCGGTGCCTTTGCCGTAATGGTGATGGCAAAATCGTTTTTCCCCTTCAATAATTAGTAGCCATTATAGCACTTTTGCTATCATAGATTGTCACTCCACCGTGTTACTTGTCTAGTGGCTGTATGCCGTTGTTGGTTGCAAGCCCACATGGCTACAGCGTCCTAATTTATTTGTCATTTGTCACGGTCTTGGATGCCGTGATTTCTGAAGAGGACATGACCCTAATGAGTTTGGACTTAAAGCGTCAAGCGTGTCTGTACATGGAAGGCGTTTGAAGAGACGACATTTTGTAGGCTAAACCTTAACCCTGCGGGCTCTCCTCCTTTTTGACATTTCGCTTGCCAAGGTGCTTTCTGACTCTGGATAGCCAAGAAGGCCTAGGCTACCTCATAACGCAGTCGGTCCTTCAGCGCATACAGACTCGTCTTCTATAAGCTATTTCACTCAGCAACGTGATACTTGGCTTAGCCTACTTACTCACTGACACAGGTTGTGATAGTTTTTACAAACATTGTTACTGAACATGCATTGTCTACTATCTAGGAAGATTTACCAGAGATTTTCCCAAAAGACATCTATCATAATAAAAACTAACTTTCGGGTCAGAGGCCACCTGCATTCCTCTGAGAAAAGAAGCGTCTCTTACCGCTGCCTTTCACCAGTCTGGTAGCTCTTTTGTTCGGTTTTATTTGTTCAGTTGTTGGATGTGTATTACCGGTATATTATTTTTACTCTGTTATGTTGTTCATGACTCTTCTCCTTGTTTCGTTTTGCAGGAATGTACGGCTGGCCCCAGCAGCCGCCTGTTCCCCAAGGTAAGACATGAACTCATCTACGCTCCTAATACGCTAAGCTCGCAATAGAAAAAGTTCAAACGAGCTAGGCTTTTCTGTCTAGGCATGACATTTCATCAAACAATGATATAGGAACAACTGTTTTGATAGGAATTACATGAACTAAATGAATACCAAATAGCTAAGCCTCTTACACACTATAGATAAATATAACTTACTAATAAACCCTGAAATATTTGTCTCTTCATCACAGCCATCTCTAAATGCTTTTAACAAATTTGATATACCAAAGTTAGTTTGGTTAGTTAACCAAAATATGATTCATCTAATTGCAGGATAGATCAATCGGTATTCCCTTTTTATGTTCATTTTGGCACACAGAATCATTTGGGACTGGTAGCCTAAAACAGGAAAGATATTCCTTAGGATATGAATAGGCCTATTGTGTGTTAGTACACCGAAATTGCAGAATAGTGTTGGTTAAATATAGGTGAGCATTTATGATATTGTCTGTTAAGGCAACTATCTAACAACTTAAATTGCAGCTTTCACTGGTGACATTGCATCAGTAGTGGCTACTGCATGTTGTTCATCTAGCCTAGACCTGTTTTGTGTCAGCTGAGGGGTTGGATTGAGGTGAGATGAACTCATGACCTTTCTGCTAGGTGCACATATGTCGTGTTCAATTGCATTTCTTGTGTTTAGCAGATGGTTTAATCCAAAGGGATTTATGGTACAAACTTTTAAAAACATCTCCCTCATAATCAATGACCTTGGGTGTGGATTCATTGCTGCTGTTAGCAACTGGATCTACCTGTTGCTTTATCAATTCTCTATAGGAGAGGACCTTGGATAACTGCCAAGTGTATTTATGTTTGTTTAGGGTATCTAGCCTACACTTTTGTCCAAAGTGACTAGCAGTATATGAACACTACATTAGTTAAAAAAAAAAAAAGTTGCACATAAAATGGAAAGCCACATTAAGCATAATAATAACAGTAATACCCCTAATAACAGAAAAAAAAATGATAATAACATTTTCCAGTATGACTGTATGCCCTACAAAGCAGCATTATGTAGAGTTTTACGGCCTTTTTGTTCCTTACAGTCTTTTTGTTCCTGTTATGTTTTTGTTTAGCATTTTCATAACATCCTTTACTAGTTCAGGGTTATGTGAGGGGAAGAACAAATCTGTCGTCCCCACTGGTTGGCTGCACACTATTTTTGTTTTGTGGTCGGGGGGGGAGGTACAAACCCCTATGTGAATCTAACTGCAGATTTGTATCATTCTCAACTATAGAAAAAGTGTGGTCTGCACACTGCAACTGCTGCAAAATATAAACTTTATTAATTTAAAAGCAACATTTCGATCCCCTTGGATCTTCGTCAGGCATATTTTGGAGCAGTTGCAGTGTGCAGACCACACTTTTTCTACTGTCGGACACTATTGTCTGGCACCAGCAGAAAACTTTACTTTGGATGTGCACCCACTCTCCGAATCATTCTCAACTATGCCATTGCCGGTGGTGTTTACAAGCTAGCAGTTTTGTAGTTCTAGCAGTTAACAGTGTTGTGATACATGCAGTAATATATTTGTGAAGTAGTGTAGTCGTGTGCATAGCTGTAAAAGTCTGACTTCAGAAAGTGAAAGTCCAACCACATATTTGCTCCAACCATTCACTAAACCAGCTGATCCTAGCTGGCACAACTCCTCCTCGGCCAGAGCAACTAATTAGTGAAATAACCGGTATTAAGTTCACAGGTAGAACCAATACATGGTAGGACCTTTTTGCTCTCTGAAGTTGGACTTTTGCAACTCTGTTCATAGGCCTGAGTCTACTAATTAATTAATTTGCAGAAGCACAGGGTGTGGGTCACAGTCGGTTCTCTGTTGACCTTTTCTGTGATTTTTTATTTTTTATTTCCTTGTAGGCACTCCCTATACAGAGATCATCGAGCAGCCCAAGGCAAGGGGTATGCGTTTCCGGTACAAGTGCGAGGGGCGTTCAGCAGGCAGCATCCCGGGGGAGAAGACTAACGACACAACCAAGACACATCCTGCAATCAAGGTAGGAATGACGGCAACAAACTCAATGTCTTAATATAGATCACCAGCAATTGTATTGGAAAGGTAGGGAGCAATTGGCACTTAGGTATAGGAGTAAACTGGTTATGAAAGGGGCAGAGAAAACTATTTAGACCTTTACAAAATAACAAGTCTTTGTCGTAGAGTATTTACATGATGTAGCCTAGAGATACTATTTCAAACACTGTTTGGGTGATTCAGCTTGTGCTGCTGAGACACATATCTGTAGCAGCAAAACAAGCAAATTGGTAAATTGTGAAATCATTACACTGTTTATCAAAAAAGTAATTGAGCCTGCACAGAACAATCAAGACTAAACCCATAGAAAAGGTGTAACCTCTATTATGGTTTCTCAGTGTCCATTTGGAAAACACTCCTATCTGGCTTCCTGAAGAACACAAAGTAAATTGTTTTTTTGGTTGTTGTTTTTTTTTCACTTGAGAGTAACCCATATATGTCAGTAAAGAAGGAATAATGCCGGAAATAAAACACACTATTCCTATTATTGGTGTCAGTAAATGGAAATTTACTCACAATGTGCATTTTGGCGAAAGTGACAGTTATGAAATGGCAAACAGCAGCAACCACATGAGTCTGATTTGAGTCACACACTTGGGCCAGCTGTGCTGACTTTTAAATTACATGAATCACACTGATAGGAAGTGGCCAGTGAACAGCTGGAAAGTAGTTGAATGGACTATATTCCATGGAAGGCTCTTTAGCCAGCAGGTTTATTTCCGCTGGAGCGTCAGTAACGACATCTTCTGTTATATTCCGCTCCTTTCATGTTCACTCTAACACTAAATATCTCTTGTTTATGCCCAACATGGCAACTCTTTATTCTACTTTCACACGCGCATAAATCCTTCAGCATTGTAACATGCTCATAGATGTAACACCCAACCAGGGGTGTGTTAGTGGCTAACCTGTTGCATTTAGCTAATCACAGAGGGGGCAATTCATTGTGCTGCTCACAACTCTGTCTTGCCACCTCTATGATTTTTATGTTCATGTTCATTTTATGTTATCCTCCATGTGTGACAAACAGTGAAGCTCACGTAACAGGAGTCCTGTGCAAATTAAATCGCAAATCAAATCACCATCGTAATAACCGACAGAAAAATGGCAGTTAGATATTTTCTCCCAAATTGTGCAGCCCTTCGCCCTGTTCTAGGTTTAATAGTTCAGGTTACTTAATCTTATGCAGAGTAGGTAAAGGTGAAATAGCTGCTTTACATAACATTACATTTGGCTGACGCATTTTTGGCCAAAGCGACTTACAACATGGTAAACAGTTTAAAGCTTTTAAAACAGTTCTCTCAACAATTCTAGAACAATTTAAAACAATTTAAAAGGTAGAGTACAATAAGAAAAAGTGCATCAGTGAGTGCTGTTTTTATACAGTCAAGTGTCAGTTCTAGTCAGGTGGTAAGTGCTAGAATTAGCTAGTTGTAAGTAGTGCTATGAGAGGAGATGTTCTCTGAAGAGCTGGGTCTTCAGGAGTTTTTTGAAGATGGAGAGGGATGTCCCTGCTCTAGTAGGAACTGGTAGCGCGTTCCACCAACGAGGAACAACAGATGAAAAACGTTTGGATTGACCTGAGCGTACCAGTGGCAGAGCATAGCAGTAGAGCAGCAGAGCAGTAGCATATGCCTCTGAGGGCATTCAAGTAGGTGGAAGCAGAACCGGAGACTACTTTGTAAGCAAGCGTTAGAGACTTGAATTTGAGAGATAGCCAACCAGATGATGTGCGCATTAACTATTTCTGAAATGTTTTTCAGGGGACTTTGTAATAATCTTACCTATGGGTAAGCTATATTATCTACCATAACGCTTATAGGGCAGTGTAGGCCTATACTCTGATGAACTGATGGTCTCTACAGAACTGATGGTCTCTACAGAACAGACCATTTCTATTTGAATTTAGGATTTTTTTAGCCTCATTATATAAGTGTAGAAATATCAGTCCTGACCTAAATGTATGAACCTTAATGAAGCCGCCTGAGTTCATCTTCTTGGCAATGATCCAAATTACGTGGCTAAAATCCTCTCAGTTGTGTCCAACTGCTGTTGATAAACTGAAACAATAGACTTTCACCTGTCACCGCCAGCTACTATTGTTTTATTATATAGTCAACATCTTGCTACACTGGAATAGTAATGTGTTTGTGTTACCACTGGACTTGCTTTCAACAAAAGCTTGCCCAACTGGTTAATCTGAAGTTTGTGTGGGGGTGAGGGGGCGGGCATACTTAGTTACATACTTAGTAGAATACATTTGGGAATGGTAGTCAGCAGTACTGGTAATTTTGCATTCAAGATTTCTATCAGAACACCCAAGCAGTGAATTATTTTCAATCACACAATGTCTAACTCAATGAATAGTTACTACTTTACAGCTGTTATTTAATGGTCTGGATCCCACAGTTAAAACCATAAAAAGTTCCTTAATAGCTGACCAGTACCATTTTGATCCTGAATGATTTCAGTCCGTGGGAATGTACGTTATAAACAGCCAGAGTGAGTTGACCCTGAACTCTTGTGTTTTTGTGTGAGACTATCGTGAGATAACGAATGGCGAGATGATGAATGTGATTGATACTAAGGAACGATAATAGTGGTTGTGACCGTGTCTCACCATGTACGTGACTGAGACAAACATGCGCTTTTTGACCTGGGTTGGTTCTGAGCCTGGGTCATTTCTTCCACTCATTTCCTGCCTGTTCATCTCTACACTGTTAAATTAAAAGCCTGAAAACCCTAAAGATTGACTTTAAAATATATCAGAGTTTTTGCTTCTTACAGAACTTTTTGTTGCAATAAAAATGTCAAAATGTTTATGAACATTATGACAACAGAGCTGTGTGTGAGCATATATGTAGACATTGTGTACTTATGTAAACAACTAATTATGTAAACATAATGGATTCCAAAAGCAGTCCATGTTCTGCCAATGTAAGTTTGTTCTGTCGAGATGTAGACTACTATTGGGACACACAATGCTGATGAGACACATGTGACTAAATTTGAACCTTGATCAAGCTCTAAAGGGTTTTCTGCTTCCCCAATAAGAAATATTAGAACTGGATTGTTTGCACTGCTGCAGGTACTCATTATCCCCCATAATGAGTATTCATCTCCCATGTAAACCTTTGATTATTGGCTTCTTATTAAGAGAAGGAAGGTGCCGCACACTCTGAGTTAATTAGAAAAATGTTTAATAGGCGATAAAGTTTTGGCCAACAAGGCCTTCATCAGATCGAAGACCGAAACGTTAATGCCTATTAAACATTTTTCTCATTAACTCGGAGTGTGCGGCACCTTCCTTCTCTTCCACTGGATCTACACACCGGAAGCCAGCACCTCATTTTGGTGTGCGTTACTTCTCTCCTCCATATTGGCTTCTTATTAGCCAATAACAATACAAACGCACTACTAAAGCCAGACAGAAAAAACATTATTGAAGTTAGACAAACTACCACTTGAGCCTTCGGATATTCAAACACACATATTCCAGAACATCTGTTGATGTACCCCACTTAAGAAGACGTTGTTATTTCTTTTTTAAGTGGATTGAAGTGACCAACTTCCAAAAGTCCTCCTAAAGTTAGTTTCCCGCACATGGATTAAGTCCAAAGATCCTTGATTACTAATCGCTTCAACTCTCTCTGACTAGTCCTAAAGCAAACAATTCAAATCTAAATGAAACCATGATTCCTCTCCATTGAAAAAAAAAAAAGGTCTTAGTCCAGGATTAGGCTAAATCCATGTATGGAATTCTGGTTGTTGGTGACGTGTTAAATACATTTGGAATTATAGCACAGCATGACTATCTGTAATGGGGAATTAGAATGTTCTGTTCGGCCATCTCATCATTTAAATGTCATTACTCTCCGATCTAAAGAAATATCAGTGTTTTATGAGAATATTCTTCATATATGTAGAGCATAAATTGTAGAATTGAGGAGGAAGGAAATGTATGTACAAATATAACCTTGAAAAAGTACACGTCATATCTAGTAGTTCTTTTATTTATTTTAAGCGTGGTAGTCATGAACAAATACTGAGTGAGTATTATGTGCAAAATTGACACTCCAAACCAAAGAGAGAGAGAAAGCAAACACACTCTTACAAGATCTAGTGGCCAGTCAATTCATGAATTTACCATGTTGCTATTTATAACCACTCACATTTCTAGAAAGGCCATGGTGGTTCCGGGAAAACCCAAGCCTATTAAAATAACCGTTCTGTTGTAAGAAAAGTAGATGTTTGTTGTGTCTCGCTTCGAGTGTGTTTTTCTCAACCTATGGGTGACACATATTGTTGAAAAATATTTTGGGCTCTGCCTCTCCCCATTAGGTTCACAACTACAGTGGGCCGATCCGCGTGCGCATCTCGCTGGTGACCAAGAGCGAGCCGCACAAACCACATCCTCACGAACTTGTAGGAAAGGACTGCAAGCATGGCTACTACGAGGCTGACCTGCAGGAGAGACGCGTGCACAGGTGTGTGTGTGTGTGTGTGTGTGTTGGGGGTGGTGAGACTTGTCCTTGTTTCTGTTCCTACCGTCTTTTCCTGATGTTGCTATAGCTTCTTTTAGTGTTACCATTGTTGTTCTTACTGGCTATTGTTGTTCTTGCGGTTGTTGCGCTTGCAGTTGTTTTTGTAGTTGTTGCTGTTTTTGAACAAGCAATGCCTCACAAGTTGTAAGGACATGGCCCTTCATTTCACAGACTGTAAGCTCTGCACTGGCCCTGTGTAGCTGCTCCAGTTGTGTGGGTGTCTCAGTTTCTCTCTGTGTGTGGGAGTATGTACAGTGTATTGGTATTGTGAGTGAGAGGGTGGGCCTTACTGAAAGCTTAATAAAGACTTCCTGAACACAACATGGTTTGGAGACCTGGCTGTATCTTGTCCGTGCAGATGACTTTGGAAAGCCTTTAAAGTCATTCTCCACCCATTCATCCAGACAACAAAAGACCAGAGACCTTAATGTGTCCTATTAAGCCATAAATCATCTGAACTCTTAGTTCACAGCGAATAGACCGTAAAAGCCTCACAGCTCTGATACTGAAGCCAGAGAGTGGTTGCTAGCACCCCCTGGGGGTTAATTTATGAAATTCAAAAGACAAAGAATTTCTGCAAAAGACTGCAAACGAATTTCCTCACATTTTAGTCTAGCCGTCCCCAGTTGCTCTGTTTCTTCACTTTTCAGTTATTCTGTTTATTCAATTGATTCCTCATTGATAAATCTATCGATCAATTCACAACTCATCCTATGAATTGCTGGTATTTTTCCTCAACATTATGCAACCTATTGAAAAATTAAAATATGACATAAACTATAGCAGATGATTGATAATATCTCCATTGCTGTGCTAAATAGTTTCCAGAACCTGGGAATCCAGTGTGTGAAGAAGAAAGATGTTGCAGAGGCTGTGAGTTGCCGACTCCAAACGCAAAACAACCCTTACAATGGTGAGCAATCCTATCCATGAAAAGGAGTGAACTGTGTGTGTGTGCGCCCGTGTGTGTGTATGTGTGTGTGTGTGTGTGCCCATGTATCTGTCTGTGTGTGTACTTGTGTAACGTGTGTTTGTGTGTGCCTGTGTATCTGTCTGTGTGTGTACTTGTGTGATGTGGTGTGTGTGTGTGTGTGTGCCCTGAAAGCTACAGAAATTTTATATAAAAAAAAAAAAAAAACTCTTCAGACTAAAGTGGTTAAAGCCCTTTATGGTAAGACACACTCAACAGTAGGCCACTATGATTTTCTCTTTTGAAGTAGGCTAGCCCCACATTCTTTGAGAGTATGGGCATTTTGTCCTTATTGCTGCCCAAACCTATGCATGGGCTAGAGAACTGAACATGTACCGGTAATACCGGTAACTACAGAGGAAAGGTTTGGTGCACTGGCCCCAAAAAATGGGAGTTTTACCAGTATTGTCTCATGAACATAAGAAGTGCTATTAAACAATCCGGTGAAGTATGGAGTGAATTGTTTTTCTTATGTTTTTCCAAACATACCAATTTGGAAGTGCTCTCTTGTGTCCATGTGTTCACAAGGTCATTTGTATTTTCTGAAGATAAAAGCATGCGGTTACGGGAACCACCAGTGAAGTCGTCTGATTTTTTTTTTAGGCCCTCCTGATTCCTTTTTCCATTTGCCCTACTTAAGCTTTGTGCCAGCCATTGTCCCATATCAGGTTCACACACTTCACTCTGTCTGCCTGTCTTTCTGTCTCTCTCTCCCTATCACTTCCTCACATACCCCCTCTCTCTCTCTTACTCACTCACACACACAGCTATTTATTTTCTTTACAGCTAGACTTACAAGAAAGCCTATGTTGGCCTATGGGAGCCACACACTAACACATTTTACATTTAGACTTCCAAGAAAGCTTATGTTGGTCTACGGGAGCCACACCCAAGAAACAGGCTTTGCAGCTCATCTAAGGGCTGCAGCAGCCACTAGTTCACTAGTTCCCCTTCAGCAACGGATATTACTGCCCTGGCAGTAATAAAGTCTTGGACATGATTCTGGCAGATGTGGGTCAGTGATAATTGCAGTAGATAGATTTAATTGACGTGTGTTGTGTAATATTTAAACAAAGAGTTTGATATGAGGGTTAAATTGTAGTTGTAAAAGATGTCGACATGACCTCTTTAAGCATAGGTACTGTATATAATATAATACACATAGCACAATAAAATCTTTCATTATCTAACTTGTCCCTGAGGCTGTAGAAGAGGAGCCAGTTGTGTTATTGATTGGTCCAACATCACATACTTATAAATTATCGACAAACCACCTGTGTTAAATATGAGGAAAAAGCATGCTTACTCAGTGAATAACTAAATGATGTGAATGGTCTTTAACACGACCCATTTCTGTAAACTCTCCCTAGTTCCCGAGGCGAAGGTTTGGGAAGAGGACTATGATCTGAATGCGGTGAGACTGTGTTTCCAGGTGTCCATCACGATGCCCAATGGAGAGCTACATCCCCTGAAACCAGTCGTCTCTCACCCAATCTACGACAACAGTATGATGAGCTTTCACACCATTTTAGACCCATGTTGTGTTGGTGTCGCATGAAGTCACACGGTTGTCAGTGGCCACAATATTTAATTAAGAGTTTTTCATTCATTATAAACTATAAAAGTTTATAAAAGTTTTTCTATAAAGGTTTTTTTGTTTGTTTTCATTTTGTTATTTTTGCCATTTTGTTTTCATCACTCTGTCCTTCTTTATTTATTTGTCATCCTATCAATCATCGATCTCCACCTATATTCTGTATTAATCTCTACCTATTAATCTGTTGTCTCATTCATATATATATATATATATATACACTAAATATTGTATTGCATTTTTATATATTCAATATTAAGAGACCACTGCACATTTGAATATGACCATCAACTCATTTGAATGTCACTCAGCAGCCGTAGGATGACTTCAGAAAAATGTGCAGTAGTCTCTTGTATATCTTCCCAGAGCTGTATGTCTAACCCTCTCTCTCTCTCTTGTCATCTTTGCCCACGTAGGAGCGCCCAATACAGCTGAGCTAAAGATATGTCGAGTCAACAGGAACTCCGGAAGTTGCCGTGGAGGTGACGAAATCTTCCTGCTCTGTGACAAAGTGCAGAAAGGTCAGTTTCACTGTCTGTCTCATATCCTGCCCCCATGCCACAGCACAATGGACATGAAAGATGTTGTCGAGTGTATGGTATATTGAAAGCTCAGTGTGAATGTAATCACACTGGAATTGATATAGATCAGTGGTTCTTAAACTTTTTGTCTGGCGACCCCACAAAAAAGTATGACGAGGTCTGGCGACCCCACTTTCCCCAAACCCATTCTAAGTCCTTACTCAAATACCCCCCCTCAAACGTTAACAACTAAATCAAGCAAAACCTAGAAAGCAAAGTCATTTGTTTTATTTACTCCATATGAACAAGATCCGAAAAAAAAAACAATCACGATTAAACAAGTGTAGGCTGCCGCCATATCAGATCAGAGCGCTATGTGCGTATAGCGCGCGCACACACAAGCACGCACACACACATAGCCTGCAGCATTAGGCCTACAACGTTACATTAATTATATTTATGGCGATAACAATAACAATATTTTTTTATTTCCCTTTTCTGGTTTACTATCTTTAACAATTTCAATGGGAAGGGTGGGCATGCTTCCGTGAACATAGCAAGTTAATTCTAGGAGGAATGCTGCATACGGCGACACGGAGATTTGCTGAGCCGACATCTGTATTTTGAGATGTCGTTTAATTTTGACAGGTTTTAAGCTCTCATTCGCCAGAACATCGCCGCAAATCACACATTGTGGGTGGTCGAGGTTATCTTTAACTTGGCAAGTGAATCCATATTTCAGAAATTCTTTCTGATAAAGCCGACGCGCCTTTTTTATTCTCACCGGCCTGTAGACTTGTCCCATCTGAGGATCACGGAGTAGACGCACTGGTAGATGGCACTTCCGAGCTTTTGTTCATTTTTTTTAAGCAGCCACCTGTCCATTTTGGCTAGTAGGCTACCTATGTCTTGTTTTGTTTTACTTAAAATAGCGGGAACAAGTTGAGTTTGCGTAGTGGAGCAGATAGTTACATTGTTTCTATCAGCGGACCAGTAGCCCATAGGCTGAACCAGATCTCGTTGAAAGACGAAAACATTTCTCTCTCTTCTCTTAACTGCGTGTAAATAAGAAAAAGGCCAATATTATTTTCCTTTGTTTCACCTAATAATAATTTCAGACTGAATACAGAAAATAATTGGCGACCCCACGGAAGTTTTTGGCGACCCCATTTGGGGTCGCGACCCCTAGTTTAAGAATCACTGATATAGATGATGATGTGGCATGATATATTGCATTTACAGTATATGCTACATTTACATATTTAATGTTAACAATGGACTCTGCCCCTGTAGCTGTATGTAGTCACTTGTTCTTCCTCATTTTGGGAAATTACAGATGAGGTCATAGTGTTTAAAATGCTATCAGCACATATCCGGCATGAGAAAACGAAACTCGGTACAGACTAAAACAGAAAGGGTTGTATTTATAATGCAATGGTAGTTGTGTGTAATGTTATTGAGCCACGTAACCCCCACATACTAACAAGTCCTAAAACGTATAGTACGTTTCAGTGCTACGTATTAGTTTACTTTCAGCAACAGTGTTGTTCGGCATCAGTAAGCAAGTGACGAGTACAATAAAGCAGGACACCAGCTGACTCTGACACACTCAAGGTCCAGATCAGAGGTTTGCAGTGATTTTAGAACTGACTGGTGCTGAGTTTGGAGGGAGTAAGGTACAGGTGTGCACATAGTAATAAATGTTCCCAAATGTTGGCAAACTGTTTTTTGTCTGTCTTTGAATGGAAAACTGTAAGTGTTCTCTTGCAAGACTAGTGTGTAGGTTGTTGGTATCAGTCCTTCCACAGGGCACTGAGATATTCTTCATCTGAAACTATTGCTTCATATTCCAGCTCTCTGTGGTCATAGAGGGCATCATCAACATTTGCTCTCTCAAGACCAATGTTTGATCTCTCTGTTCTTCACAGAGGACATTGAGGTGCGCTTCTTCCGGGACTCCTGGGAGGGAAAGGGCACGTTCTCGCAGGCTGACGTTCACCGGCAGGTGGCCATCGTCTTCCGCACGCCCTCATACTGCGACAATCACCTTACGGAGCCCGTACGCGTCAAGATGCAGTTACGGCGGCCCTCCGACAGGGAGGTCAGCGAGCCCATGGACTTCCAGTTCCTGCCTCCAGACCCAGGTCACCGCCTATTAAAAAGCCTTTTTTGCAGTTGCTTTTTTACAGTGTAAACGTGTGAATGTGTGTAATGTCTAAGTGTATGTGTAACGTGTAAGTTACGTTTCTATGGTGCAGGTGTTTTTTTGTTTTTTTTTTAAGTGTAAAGGTGTGTGTGTGTTATGTCTATGTGTATGTTTTTAAATATGTAAGTTACATTTATATGTTGAAGATAAATTCTGTTGTTGGTAAAGCTTTTTCACGCCTGTTTGCTAAAGAGGGTTGCACCAAGGTTGATGGCTGATGTGAATGTGTAAATTAAGTTTATATGAGCCCAGGTTAAGAGTTGTTATTGGTTTGACAGAGCATCAAAGGTGTGTGAGTACTATATAAGTTTGTCATCTTGGTCTGAAATGGTAGAATGGGGTTAAATGGACTCCAGTGGTGAAGTTGGCATTAATTAGCGTTTCTGGTGATGCTCCCCCTGGTCAGTAACCTAATAACTTTGGTTACAATGATTTTGTAAAATATTGAGATAAAATATTAACTACACATGACTCGTTCCTCCTAGTCAGTAGCCTAATGAGTCATGTGTAGTTAATGTTTATCTCCATATTTTACACAATCATTGTAACCTAAGTTAATCAAAAGAAAGAGACATGTTATGTGTCCAGCTGCTCTGAGTCAAATTGGAATTAGCTTTCACATGAGTTATATAGTTTTAGGACAAAAAATAACACACATTGAGTCAGACAGATCCTGCCAGCGAGTGTTGAGATCAGAAGTGGTGGAAGAGGTATTTAATTATATCATAATCGGTGAGTGTGTATCATAACATAATCGGTTAGTGTTGGTGCAGTTTTATTGTATATTGGGGCGTGAGCGCCATAAGCACATTCAGAGTTCGCGTTGTCCATATTGTCTGCACCAAAACAAATGAGGCAAACACTGTCTCGGGTCATGTCTCTCAAGTATGAGCTGACTCCAAGTCAAGAGTACAAAATGAATGAATCTCTCTCTCTCTCTCTCTCTCTCTCTCTCTCTCTCTCTCTCTCTCTCTCTCTCTCTCTCTCTCTCTCTCTCCTGCTAACAGACGAGTATAGATTGCTTGAGAAGCGGAAACGCACTGAGGGAATTTTCAAGCAACTGAGCTCTATGGCCCCAGGTAAGCACACTTACCCAGCAATTATTAAAGGCTGAATTAGCGATCCTAAGCTAATATACATTTTATCACATTCAGCAAATTATATATATATAATGTGTATATATGCATACATATATACATGCATATGTGTGTGTGTATATATATGGGGCAGCCGTGGCCTACTGATTAGCGTTTCGGACTTGTAACCGAAGGGTTGCCGGTTCGAATCCCGACCAGTAGAAAGCGGCTGAAGTGCCCTTGAGCAAGGCACCTTAACCCCTCACTGCTCCCCGAGTGCCCCTGTTGTTGCAGGCAGCTCACTGCGTCGGGATTAGTGTGTGCTTCACCTCACTGTGTTCACTGTGTGCTGAGTGTGTTTCACTAATTTACGGATTGTGATAAATGCAGAGACCAAATTTTCCTTCACGGGATCAAAAGAGTATATATACTTATATATGTGTGTGTAAGGGATAATTGATGACACGGTGGTCTGTTCACAGAAATTAATGCACGGTCGAGGTTGTTATCCCGCTTATTCCACTGTTGCCACTTGCGTTGTGTTCATTTCCTGTTACAATTTAAACGTTTTAATCGCTAACTGTCTTGTTTGTATAACTACTTTCTTCCGACACATATCAACTAATTCCTCAACTTGCAGGACAAACTGCCATTACTAGTTCTAAATGGATGGTTTCTACGGCCAAAGGCCAGTCGTTAGTTCTATCTCTCCCGTTGTCAAGCGGGCGTATCCCAAGATTCTGAGGAACTTTAGCTTTGAAACATCGTTATTTTACTTAGCCTGCTGTCATCCATCTACCTAAAAGCGACCTCCGTCAGCTACAATGTTGCTATGTTCTGAACGTCTGCATTTTACAGCTCGGATGCAACGTGACAGTTCATTTAAACTTCACGAGTTCGGCAAATTAATATACAAGTGTGATACGGCCAAAAAAATGTATCTACTTCATAGGTGTACAAAAATAACATACGGTTAATGGTTGTTCTAAATTACGTAGGACAATGGGAAATTCAACCAAGAAGTTGTGTATATGTATGTGTATATATATGTGTGTGTGTGTGTGTGTGTATATATATATATATATATATATATATATATATATATATATAGTTGATAAGTATATAAGAAGTTGTATATAAGAAGTTGTGTGTGTATATAAATCTGCAGATCGTTGTACACAGCTCTGTAAATGGGAAACAAATTGGGATACATCTACACACAACACTCTAATTACAACCAAACACCAACAGATGGCGCTAGTGCTGCCGCAGAGGGCAGTTGGAAGAGATGAGAGAAGGCAAAACTATCAGATTGTCAAGAGCACTGAAAAGAAGAGGTGTTGTGTTCAAATATGAACATTCTTTATGCAGTATCACTAACTTCCCCTCTAAGAATCCAGTTGGATAACTGAAATTGCTCTAATGGTAACCTCAATGTCATGTTCGCCATCAACGGTCATGCTGTGTTTATTCTCTAGCCAATTGCTAAACTTGTGTTGTATGTGATTCTCAGGAGCCATTGCCACAGAAAGGAGGCCATTCCCTGCTCCCAGGAGAACGATGCCTGCGCCCAAACCTCCAGCTGCAGCTCCCATGGCTGGTAATGAATAGTGTAGTTTTTCAAGATGTCAAACAATTGCTGTATGCTCTCTGTGTGAGGTTGGAAGCGTTAAGTTACACAGCGACTTTTTAAATCGTCTCTCTCTCTTTCTTTCTTTCTTTCTTTCTTTCTTTCTTTCTTTCTTTTTTTTGCCAGCCGGTATCTCAGTTGGGAACCCCCTAGCCGCCTCATCATTGAAAGCCCCAACTTTCTTTGGCCCTCCACCCGGCCAGCTGTTTACCATGCCCAAAACAGAAATGGGCTCGGCCACCTCCGCCAACCTCCACAACGACACTTGGAAGTTCCTCACAAGCCTCACCATAGACAACCAGCCCAAAGCCACGCCGGTGAGCCTCTTCACCTCCCAGGCTCAAACCTCCTCCACCACCGCCACCACCGCATCGGCATCCTCCACAGCCCAGGAATACCCCACGGTTAACCTGGCCGACCTTCATGGGCTTAACTTCGGTGTCTACCCCTCCGCCCAGGACTCTGGGGTGGCGAATGCGGCTAGCAGGAGCGACGGGGAGACTGGCAATGGGGCAGTTGGTGTTCAGTCCCATGGAGCAGGCATCGCCGGGGCCAGTCAATACAGGGTCGAGGGTGACGAGGAGCTCCCAGAGTTCCCCAGCTTCTCTGATCAGCAGATCTCAGGCACCCTGGAGAACATCGGGATGGAAGATTTCGAGACACTGCTGGCTCAGACCGGCTTGCAGTGCGAGGTGTCCACCACTGGCACAGGGATTGGGGCACAGCCCTCCGGCTGCCAGATGGCATCCACGCTACCCTGCAGCAGTACCACCAACAACATGGCCAACCCAGTGGAGAACGCGGTCACCAACCACACGGGAAGTGACGGCACCACCACCACCCTGATGAACTACCCCCCAAGCCTCGCCAGCCTGCTCCAGGTCGATTGTACCCTCGGCAATCCCAATGTCGCGCAAATGCCCATTACCTTGGATGACATGGATATGACCTCCCTAGATGAGGACCGTCTCTTGTCCATCTTCAGTTGTGCCACTCAACCAGGGTTCCTGTCAGGCAACCACACTTAAACTAGTCCCAAAAACACTTCTTCCTGATGGCCAAACCACCAGGACTTTGTAAGCACCACAGCCTTAATTTCCCTTCACCATGTCCTGGAGATCTCAAATAATCCAGCTCAGACAGAAAGGAAGAAGAATACAGAGAGCGGGAAAAATAAAAATGAAGAAGAGTCATGGTTTTTAAGAAGCAGGAGACTTTTTCTGGACTGTAGTTGGCTATCTATCTTCTGCTCATTTGAAAAAAAAGAAAAGAAAAGGCTATGTCAAGACTGAAAGACTTTGGGCCATAATGTAAATGTCAGGCAAAGTGCAAAGTCTCTCAACAAGAAAAGTTATAGTGCAGGAACTATAGTTATTGTGTGGCATGTGGGGGCATTGAGTTGACTCCTCAATGTTTAAGGTGTCGCCCATGGTGTTAAATTAGCTAATTGATTTTGCTAATTTAGTTAGATGATTTTAGTTAGTAAATTACCTTTAAAAGAAGTCTTGACACTTTTGTTGTTATGGGAGGCACCACTGCATTATCTATATCTGTATTTTAACAATCAACCAAAATGTAAAATGTCAACAATTTGTAGCTTATGTTCTAGCCATGCAGCCAAAGTAGGGATACTACGTTTGGTTCAAGTAGACTATTGAATGTTGATTCATATTTTCAGTATTTTGGGTTGCTGATATCTACTTGGTTTTCTTCAGCTCTGACAATTAGTTCTTAATCAAATACAAAATTACAGTATGTATTTGTATAATCTTTAGGATAATCAGAGCTGGGTACTTTTAACCACAAATGTAGGTCGTTCCTGTGGCTTTTCCTCACTAACCATCAGAAACATGTCTCATTTGCAAATCATTCAAGTTACATTGACTCACTGCATCAACTGGATGTTTTAAAGTTTCTTAACTTTTCAAAAAGAGAATATTACCAATGAAAGCACAAGTGACACCATGAACCCCGTCTAATTGCTATTTTACGAAATATTTACTTGTTGGTTGGTAGTTGCACTTAGTGTCCACATTGAAATGTGAGGAGTCCAAACACAAGTCTGTGTTGTAATCATGTCCTTTCTATTCTCAGCTTAGACAAGGCTTAACGTTAGTCTTTATTTGAGATGACTTATCAGATATTGGTAAATCTCTGAAGTCTCTGAATTCATACTGAATTCTACTGTCAGCCTCTTTTTATGGTGCTTTTGTTAAGAAAATACATTAAAATACATTATAGCATTGATTTTTGAGAGGACATGGCTTGAGCCATTTGCAATCACAACTGCTGAAGAGTTTGTAAAGCAGTTTCCAAAGTAGAGATGTGGCATAACTGACTATTTTTGCTATCATGTAAAGTTACCTTTGGTTACACAGATGTTTGTTTATAAAAAAAATAAGAAAGAGAAGGGAACTGTGCATTTGTACTCACTATCTGATCAACTGACCTATGCTATATCAGGAGGACAATTATTTTTTTTAGTTCTGGCTTGTTAACAGTGTAACTTGCATTTGCATTTAATATCTAAACCTGTATTCTTTACAGTTTGTTGATACATCTGTTTGCGCATTTGGATAATGCCTGACGACATCCTTAATGTCCTAGTTGTCCTCACAGGTTTATAGGCCACTGTTGCTTCATGCAGTATACTGATAATTTCTGGTAATATTTCCGTTTTTGCTTTGTGTTGTTTTTCCTTGGAAGGTTATTCATACGAAACATGCATTCTGTTCTGGCTGGGGAGTGCTTATATGACCCACAATCCTATATCACCAGTTTTGAAGAATACAGGGGAGGGGGAGGGAGGGTCACTGTCCAGTCTCTGTTAAAGAAAGTCAACTAATGCGACCCATACATCAGACTTTGACAAGATTTGGGAAAAAAATCTTGAAATATTGTAATGTCTTGTGGTGTAAGAATGGCTTTTATCTTGTGTGTTACATTATTTTAAAAATCAAAGATTATGCTAATAAGGCCTGCAAAGTGGTTGGGTAATGCAGTAAGCCTTTCCAGTTAATTTGTAGCCTTACATTACTGCCAGCTATTAATACATGATAATTTATTTCACCCTGTTCTCAGTAATATCCATTGTAGTTGTAAAACTCTACTGGACTTAATGATTTGAAGCTCTTTAGATGTAATATTTGTAGAAAGTCTTTATATCTGCTGAGTTACTTACTTTGTTGAGGGGGGAGGGGGTGGGCTTGTCCATGAATAAGTCAAACATATGCCAATAAAATGTTTATTAAACATTCTAAATCGTGTGGTGTGGTGATTTAAGCTGGCTACAACTTGGACTTAAGGATGTAGTTTATTTTACATTTCTTGATGTTTGATCGCCAGTTCTCACAATGCAAACTTTCATTTTGGCAGATGTGTACAGCACACTGTTACAACAAACACAAAACAAGCAACACAATTGCATTCACATTGCAAACCATTTCACAGAACAAAAACTTTGCAGCCCTTCACAAATCAAAGGCTTCAATACACAAGATTAGGCAGTGTATTTTAAGAACTTTAAAAGAAAAAAAACAATGGAAGATATGGCATATAATAGCCAAACGCTGTTTCTCAACACTCAGGAATAAACGTACCTCCATTGAAAACCGAACTGCAACACAATAATGTTTGTTTGAACCACATATGTTTGAGTCCCCCCCCCCCCCAGTGGCAAGTTTTTGTGACAAAACACACAAAACTAAAGTGTCCAAGCTTGACACTGACGTACTCATGACTCACTCGCTGCACAAGAAAGTGTCTGGGAATCACAAGAGGCAACAAACGCTGAAATCAGACATGTCCGATTAGAAGTCTTTGTGTCAAAGTTGAGAGAGGAAATTTGCCACCAGTTAGGCTATTTCCTTCAAGCTGTCCATGTTACGTTACCTCCAGGTTGGTGACTTTGTTCAGGATGTGGGAACGCCTTGGCACGCACTCCAGGTTATACTTGCTCTCGTAGATGGTGGGGCACATCTTCCAACAATTGTTCCGGTAAATTCCCAGGTAAGTATAGACGTCTGGCTTGTAAGACAGCGGGCACTTGACTCCTGTGGCCCTTATGACCGCGTCCAACCTCATGACCTGGTCCTCGTCTGCGAAGGACTGATTGTAGACGCAGATGATGTGCTTGCTGTCGGACTTGGGGTCGCGCGGGCTCACCTTCGCCATGGAGATCTTGCCCTCTAAGACAGCCCGTGCCACGCACTCCCAGGCATGGTCCACCTTGAAGCCAGAGTCTAGGTGCATGAGCCACTTACCAGAGAGCACACCGTGGTTCAGGGCCAGCTCCTTCACCGTCTGGAAGGTGACCTGACGACCACTCGCCAGGAGCCGGTCCCAGCTCTCCTGTAGGCCTACGACATTGCCTGTGTTGGGGCAGTGGTCAGGGCCCAGCACGGCGATCCAACCCACGGGGCCCCGGCCACCCTCGTCCCCTTCAAATCTAGACACCTGTGAGGGCCTGTTAGACTCAAGCCAGCGGTCAAACTCGGCCCTTGGGGTCTTCCGCGAGTCAAAAACGATCCATGGATCCATGTCTGCTGCCATGGCCTGAGCTGCATACTCATGGGCTGTAAAGCTGTCTGCACTGTCTGCACACTCTGCATCCACGGTCACTTCCTCTTCCTCCATGATGTGTATGATTTATCTCTGGTTTTAGAGGTCCAACTGTCCACCAGACTGATTTAAACTTTTCCTGAAGTGTCAAATATAAAATGAAATATCATTTTTGATGTACACATAGTGATTACACTAAGGATATTTATAAAATAGTGTGAAATAACATTTAAACACTGGCACAAACATTTCATAAATTATTATTGGAAGTGTTTAATGCTACATGTGATCGAACATAAACTATAATACTTAAACATTAATCAAACGAACTGGCCAGAGTCTAGTCATGTTTACCTGTAGGCCTACTGCTGTTGTAACGTTAACTAGAGGCAGTTAACCAGCTATAAGATACCGACTAACATTAGCTGGTCCGTTATCGTGGATCCTTGTCGGTCATCTGCAAACTTGCTTGAAGTTATGAGGCAAAACTTCGATGCTCCGTCATAAATGTCACAAAAATCCGTCCTTTCTTCAAAATAACAATTTGAGGTAGCATGCGTTATTCATAACTCAATGAATTGGCTAACTCTGACACGCTGGTTATATGCTTTGTGTAAAACTGATGGCTAGTAACAGTTAGCTAGCCAAGGCTAACCTTAACTACATTAACATTCGTCCGACTACAGAAAAGACACAGTTAGTCAATATCTAGCTTGCCCATCGAGTTGTAATGCTAATAGGTAATGGGTAACGCTACCTAAAACATCAGCTTGATTAAAAAAGACAAAGATTTGCTGTGAATTTCCTGCAAAGCTCAACAATGCTCCCTGGCTAGTACTGCATGGTGCACTTACGGCTGCTGTTTAGGTCATTTGATCGCATTGTTAGCTAAACTGCAATCAACTTACCCGACCAACACTACGTCAGCTGTAGAAGTGATGGTTGGTAAAGTGTTCAATGGCAAAACTTTATTTATATTTTCACAATGATCAGTCATAGAGACGTATGGTTGGTAGAAGACGCGCAAACCATTGTAACGTTACTAGAAGCTATTCGCTAGACAAATCTGACTAGTGTAAATTAATTGCAGTAGTTGCAATGTGTCCTAAATTATATATTATATATTACAATACTCCATAGTACTTACATAATAAAGAAACTCTTTAAAATAACTTAGTTTGCCGTGCCTTCTGTGATTGCTGCGTGGGGCAAGTCTCTCAACCTGTGGGTAGGGTAACGCGCAACCCGACGAGCAGGCAGACCCAGTGGAATCCTTTTCAGATATTCTCGTTTGACGACGGTACTGACATCAGCAATCTCGCTAGTGCCCGAGTCTGTGTTTGGAGTAAGGGGAAATAAAAACAAAATAGTTGGACTATCTCTGCGTAGGATATTATAAAATGCCCAGCAAGAAGAAGAAATACAATGCCAGATTTCCTCCGGTAAGTTTTAGCTTTATCTTGTAAATGAACTGAAGCGCTTTTCAACGTTTGAAGTAGAACATGAGAGCATCCTCGGACGAGATTAGTCGGGCCTTAACGACAAGCTAGCTGTGCTAGTTAGCGTTGCTTAATGCCACTTGGTGTTCTTGCAAGTTTAATTTGTGAATTCCTGTTATTTTGTGGTTTAAATGGTATTTTATGTTTAAGTGCTTCGGTGCCCCATTAATGGCGTTTCCAGAAGCAATATATGTTGCGTTAAGAGGCCAATAAAATATTGAGTGAATTAGGACTGATGAATGCAATGAACTGAGCTAGCTAGCTGGGCCATTTACTTAACTGCTAACCTGTAAATTAGCCTTTTCGGCCGCCTTCGCCCACGTTACTTTGGCAATACCACATTAGCTACTTCAATATCTGAGTAATACTTATACGGTGGAATTACAACTTTGTTGCACTGTGTGCTAAATTTAGAAAGACTCAGCTGGTGCCTATTCAAACCCTAAACGTTACCCAACCTAGTCAGTGCTGACTAGGCTGTTGAAGGTAACATAGTTGCAAAAGCAAATATCAACGCTAGCCTGTTAAGGATATAGCTTGAAACGTTAACGTTTGTAGCAGCTATACAGAACTGAAATAAACAGAGATACAATATGAGATACAAGTTTGTGCATCATCCATGTAAACGGCACAGAAAGTAACAAGATAACTTAGAAGTTAGGGTAACGTTTGTAAAACGTTTCTAAGATTCTAATATTTCAGTGCACATTCTTTAACAATAACTCGGTAGCCAAGCGATTGCAAAGTTTGTTAGTCAAATAATTTAAAGGTACCCAGTATTGAGCAAACGTAAAGCAACACCTGTTAAGTAAATGTTACCAGTGGTGAATGTAGTCACATTTACAAGGATATACGGCATAAGCAGGTCAGGTTTAGAACACAGGGTTACAGGTCTTAGCGAAAAGTAGAATGCGAGGGAAGAGTTGTTGTGCCACAATGCCGCCCGCTGTGACATCAGTAGTCCTTCCTTTTAAACAGTCAGGTTACACGTGGTATATGTATTAAAACGTCTTAATGATTCTGAGGTTTTCCACTGATCTGATTGTTTTTAATGTTTAAGTTATTGCTTATTGATATAGGCAAGTTACAAACTATTTTGTTGTTGTTCTTATGTTTGTGTAACGACTTTTCATTTGGACTTGTAGGCCAGAATTAAGAAGATAATGCAAACGGATGAGGAAATAGGCAAAGTTGCTGCTGCAGTTCCGGTTATAATCTGTATCCTCTCACACTACGCCCCCCTAAGCAGAGCTGTCAGTTAGTAAGGAATCCTTTAACTTTATACCACAGCCTTGACTGTTTTAAATGTTAAATAGTCTATAAGGAGAAACAGGGATCTCCAGTTTTTCTACTGGAAATACTGTCTCCTCCAGAATTATAGATTTACAGCTAATTACATTTTTGTTAGACTGCACAACATAATTTGCAGGGGGATGTCTATTATTTTTTTTATTGGATTATTCATCCAATTATGGTTGACATCAGCATGTAAGGCAAGGACTGGGAAACATAATTTAAACAACCAAAATATTAGGCTAGTCCTTAACATAACACTACCTCTTGTGCATGTTAAGACTAGGCTACATGGTAGGCCTAACCACTGTGTGTGAACATCAGCTGATTTAGTTTGATGTCTGGATAGTTTCACAAGACCTCTCCCTCACATACACACAGATAAACAGACAGGTTTGTGAACATCCTTGTCCATAAAGTCCTTGACCCGGAACTCCTCAGCTCGGGCTCTTGAACTCTTCCTGGAGTCACTCCTGACAAAAGCATGTCACGTCACACAGTCTCGGAACGCCAAGACCATGACCACATCACACTTGTAAGTCTTTCACCAAGTCACTTCCTTCTCTGCCCTATTGGTTGCCATATCCCCCACTCAGAATTCCTTCTCTTAAATCTGTGAAAGCTCTATCAGTGTTAAAGATCCAGTCCACTGTTCTAATTCTAATCCAGCAAATTCCCCCTTAAGGTGATGATACATGGGGCAGCTTTTTGAGCAATGTTGCTGGGCAACCACATAACCGGTTCCATTTGACGATTTGCCTGATGATGATTAAAGTTTTCAAGAAAATAAATTGTTTCCGAATATCAATGGGAACATGCCAGCACCACAATAATGAGGAACATTTGGCCAGCAACATTGCTCAAAAAGTTGCTCCATGTATCATCAGCTTTAGTGTCCTCTAGCTACCTGGTCTGTGTAGGTGCTCAAAAACACTTCAGTGTTGGTACACAGTCCTGGCTCTGGTAATGGCAGCCAGGTAGATCAGCTAAACAGTCTGTTAGTGCACATGCAGAACCAGCTTCAGAGTGTAAAAGTCCTGCCATGCACTGCACTGGTTCTGATCGTGCATGTAACACAGGGGATTTCACTGTTTAGCTGGTCTTCCTGGTTGAAGATTTGTGCTTAATAGAATCAGCTGGTTTTGTAAATGGTTTTACACAAATATGTGGAAGGACCTGTCCTTTCTGAAGGCCAAATGTCTTACCTCTGCTCTTGTCCGACCCGTATAGGAAGCAGTGCATCGAGCTGGAGCAGCAGTTTGACTTCCTGAAGGACCTGGTGGCAGCCGTGCCTGACATGCAAGGGGAAGGGGAGGACAACCACACGGAAGGAGCCGGGGAGAAGGTCCCACGCAGGTAAAACCACTTCCACAGTTGTGCCGTTGAGCAAGGCACTTAACCCCAGGTTGTTCTGAGCACAATGGCCCTGGTAATATAACTGGTGTGTGTAAGTCGCTTTGGATAGAACCGTCTGCTAAATGAATACATGTAAATGCATGTCGCATCACCTTGAGGGTGTTATCGGAGATGGTACTATTATGCCTGTGTGTATTATGGGGTGTGGTCATAGGGTGAGGTGAAGCATCAGTGGCATCGCTGGCTTACAATCGGTCAGACTGTTTTCACAATACCTGTCACTTTTGCTTTGACTTTATTTTTGTGTGAATGTATGTCAATACATTCCTTGAGTCATTGAGGACCGGTGCAGACAGATAAGGAATTATCAAGGACTCTGAGGAAGATGCATGAAGCATCGAAACGTTAGTCCCTTTTGTGCACCTTAATTAAAGTTTAAAGCTACTACATCTGTGCTGCTCCGAATTTTTACTTTTAGTATATCTACACGGTCCGCTCTTCGTCTGATGCACCAGATGTAAATGCCACAGAAGCGCGGTGGATCCACTTTTTTGTGAACAGGAATTATGAGATATGGGAGATGTTCTGTAATGAATGAATACTTTGTGTAGTCATGTCTATACTGATCCATATGGTTCCCTCACTCAGTGACTGTTTCCCTCTTTTGTCTCTTTCAGAGGTCGCAAGCCAGGATCGGGTCGCAAGAACGGAGGTGCAGGCGCCAAGGGCAAAGATAAGAAGCTGTCAGGCACAGAATCGGAGCAGGAGGTACACACACACACACACACACACACACACACACGTGCACTAGTACACACAGGCATTGCACTTTCTCTTAGGGTGTGATAACATATGGCCGTAAAATGCGTCCTGGGCTATCTTAATGAACTGGACTGCTTTTCCCCGAAAGTGTCACTGAGCACACTGGTAACTGTGCAAAGAAAGCGTGTTCAAAATGATAGTCTATCATTTACCCATGGCTGTGCTAATGCTTTAGGGAAACACGCCACGCCCCTGTGCAGTGACTTACATCAGTCCTCGGCACCTTAGGAGATGTGCAAGTGACAGCCGCCCACCCACCCTCCCTACCAATGTCAGAGGCTGCAAGTTTGAGTCTTCTGTGGAACCTGGGCTGTTACACAATGCAGGTTACAGCAGCACATGCCCACAGGGCTTTAGCCTAATCAATAGCGAATTGCTTCCGCTCCATCAGGCATTCATGACAACACCAGCAGCACTGTGTGACTGTGACTGTGACTGGTCGGGTGTGTGTCCCAGGTGCTCCAACAGCGCCTCCCGTTGGTGGATCTGGGTACCTGAACCGTGGTTTGTAAATATCAGAAGAATCAGAATCAGAATTGCCTTTATTTTATTGCCAGAATTGCCTTTTTGTCATTGTACATGAATACAACGGAATTGAAATTGCCACTCTGTGGCACCGCCATGAAGGCACAGCACATATAATAGAACACCGGATAAAAAATAAGACATAAAATTAGAATTGTGATAACATTAATCAGAACAATTAATCTGCATAAATCAAGTACATAGCAGCATGAATGCATGTATTTTATAAATAAATAAATGATATATATATATATATATATATATATAACTTTTGGGCATAAAACTTTACTATATACTGTTCTTTTTAATGTTAATGCAATGTTTATTGATGACATTGTAAGTCGCTTTGGACAGAAATACAAAAATAAACAAAAGAATCATAAACATATAACGAGGTACATGGAGGGGATCTGTCAGTTAGTGGATGAAGGTCGAGGTAATCAGATGTAAATCAAAGGAGAGGTGACCACTTGCACTGAATAATGGAGAGTAGACATCTGGGTGTTGACACTTTTTGGTTTCTGTTGAATTGTCAATAATTTGATGCCCACAGTGTCAGTCATGAGAGTGTGTGCGCACACACTAGAGAGAGAGAGAGACAGACAGACAGACAGACAGACAGACAGACAGACAGGGCAATAAATTTATAAGACAGATCTGTGTATGCAGTGTTTACTCTTTTAAAATAATAGGGAAAAGACTAATACACTGCTGTGGGGAGTGCAGAGATAAAGCTAACGAAAGAATGCTAATGCATCCATGTCTTCATGACAACAGGAGGACTCGGAAGACAGCGAGACAGACGGTGATGAGGAGGACGGCTCCCAGTCGAGCACCAATCAGCAGTCAGCGTCACACTTCCACAGGTGAGCTTTGTGTGAGTGCATGTCTGTGTGAGTGAGTGCATGTCTGTGTGTGTGCGCATGTCTGTGTGAGTGAGTGCATGTCTGTGAGTGAGTGCATGTCTGTGTGAGTGAGTGCATGTCTGTGTGAGTGTGCATGTCTGTGAGTGAGTGCATGTCTGTGTGAGTGTGCATGTCTGTGTGAGTGTGCATGTCTGTGTGAGTGAGTGCATGTCTGTGTGAGTGAGTGCATGTCTGTGTAAGTGAGTGCATGTCTGTGTGAGTGTGCATGTCTGTGTGCAAGTCTGTGTGAGTTGTGCTTGTCTGTGTGAGTTGTGCATGTGTGAGTTGTGCATGTCTGTGTGAGTTGTGCATGTCTTTGAGTGTGCTTATCTGTGCAGACTTTCTTGTAAAGAATGTCTCATTGTTACACAAGATTATCTGCACATCTGCTATAACTGCCCCCTGGTTCAAGAAGCTTTTGAACACTTTGTCCACCCATCTCGGTCCAGCATTGTCCATTGTTGTTTGAAACATTTATTACCGCAAAGTAGCAGTTCATTTAGGATACTATTTGCACTTGTATCCTTGCATGGTGTACGAGTATGAATGAGAATATATCTCTCACTCACCCTCTGGACTTTTTATATGTAATATGACTTACTGTCTTTATTTGTCTTTCCCTTGCTGCCTCTTTATCTCTTTTTTTCTCTCTCTGTCTTTCCCTCTCTCGGTCTTTCCCTCTCTCTCTCTCTCTCTCTCTCTCTCTCTCTCTCCCCCTCTCTCTCTTTGTCTTTCCCTCTCTCTCTCTCTCTCTCTCTCTCTCTCTCTCTCTCTCTCTCTCTTTCTCTCTCTCTCTCTCTCTCTCCCTCCATCCGTCCTGCAGTCACAACATGCCCCCACAGTACATGCACATGGGCCCATTACCGGGGGGCGTGGCACCCATGCAGCCAGCCTCCTTCGCTCCCCACCCCTCGCTGATGGCCACAGGGCTCCCACCTGCCCCCGTGCCCCACCCAGGCCAGGAAGACGACGACGAGGACTACGACTCTTAGCTCCCCCCGTCCTTCCTCTCCTCCCCTCTTTCTCCTCCTCCTCCTCTGCTCTTTTACCGATTGTTCTACTCTTATGTTCTTCTCTCATTTGACTGCCTGCTTTTGCTCTCGTAGAGGGTCGATATAGGGCGTCTTTGCTGGGGTGGGAAGAGAGGGAGGGAGGGTCAATGACAGGAGGTCATAACTCGTAATGTAAGGAAATGCCCCCCAACCCCCTTGTCTGAGTACCTCTACTGCACAGGAGCGATTTCTTGATAGTGTAAAAGATAAGCAGCAGTCACCATGTGAAGACTCAAGACTTGGTTGTATATTAGATAATGTGTTTTTTGTGTTTTTTTTTTTGTTTTTTTTTATTCTTATTTTATTGTGAAGCAGGAAGACAGGAAGGAGTCAAAAAAAAAACATATAGAATCCAGAGACTGCTGCTAACGTTCTTACGTCAGAAATGTTGAGATGAAAGGCAAAGGTCCTGGATTAGTTTAGGAGATCTCCTTTTTAGTTTGCACTTCATATGTGTCTCCTATAGTTTCCATCAATCACAGTCACACTCACACAGTTAAAAACAAATGCAAATACAGAAGGAAAGGAACTATACATATCACTACCGACTCCCTACAGTTTATTACAGAGCCACAGCTTCTCTGTTTTGCAGTTCAGAAAAATTAAATCACACCTCTACTCCCCATAACAGAGGAATGATCGATTTTAAATCATTTATTCTCAGCATGGTGCACAGGCTGTAACAAAATATTACCATTGTAACACTCAGCCTGACACTTAGGGAAATAGGAGCACATTCTCAGTATGTTCTTTCTGGCAAATCTGGAAAGGATACTTCACATGTAGACAGTCCCTTTTCATTCTCTTTTTTTCACCATGGCAGAGAATACTGGCATCACACCCAAGAAAAGAATGGATTTACTAAATTAATTCTCCAACACCTTTTCTACGCTTATTGTCTTGTAAATTGGTCATTTTTTAATTATTATGAACCCCCCCCCCACCCCACCACCCGTCAACAATATCTCAAATCTCAAAGTCTGTACGCTGAGGCAACGTGAGGTGCAAACTTTTTAAAAGCTCATTTTGGGAATTCATCTCACTCGCCTCAGTCATATTGCTCCAAAGGGGTTTTTACGTCGTTATTATTTTTTCCGTTGTTGTCGTTTATTTTTCTCGTGTCCCGACACTGCCACACTGGCTTTCATGGATTTGAGAAGAACGGAGCAGGCCCTCGTACGTGAACATGTCCAGATATGGCGCTGAACCGGCCCTGTTCTGGCCTTGTTTCAGATTTAGCTGCTATCCAAGGTCATTTATGACACTTAAGTCTCACTTAAGTCTTCTAATGTACCTCAACATAGACGTTAAGATATTTACATGACATTCGTTCCCCACCCTCCCATTCTTTTAGATTGTTTTAATCTGCTCAGCAAGGTCCCTCTCCTTCAATTGTATTTCTGCTTCCCCACTCCCTCAAAATGTTCGATTTGAAGTTGTATGTAAACTTTTAACATTCTTTTTATTTTGTATGGGTGAAATAAATTTGAAATTTCAATATATATAACCGGGTATTTCTTTTTTTAATGTCAACTTGTAAGCGTGTTCTGTGTACAACATTAAAGTCTCCAGTCACCGCACCACTAGCATGCGATCATATTAGGACTTTTACTGTCTATTGGCATGGACATTTGGATATATCCAGCTGTCGCTATTTCTAGCAGCATGTCTGTAGAGTCCTACAGTATTTGACCAAGGTTGAAATACTTGTATGTTTGTGTGTGTGTGTGCATGCGTGTGTGTGTGTGCTTTATATCTGTCTCTGAAGAAGGAAAAGTATGTGAGTAAATATTGACCTACATTGAAAAGGTCATCCACACTTCATATACACTCTACAGTGCCAGGCCTGTGTGGTGTTTGCTCTCCGAAACCCCCCTCCAACCTCATCCCCTCTGCCACCCCTCCTTCCAGAAATATCTCCGCAGGTTGTCGGGGACAATCTGCCAGTGTGCTCCCAGCGGCCCGCCACACCTGAGTGCTACATCGCGCCGGCCGTCCCCCCATTCGTTCGCAGCGCCGTGGCACGTCCGTCAGCGGCACGATTATTGATTCCCTCCACTCCGTCCCACCCAGACAACCACATTCCCTCCCAAGTCAAACAGAGGCCATAACGCTCTGAACGAACGATCTCGCTCTGAATGAACTGTGCGCTGCTTGGGCCTAGTGAAAAATAACTGCACAAGCCAGAGGTAACAATTTATTTCATGTTATTTCTGCAGCCATAAAGAGAGAGAAGTGCTAATTTTACTGGAAGTGTAAAGTGAAGAACCATATGTTTTTCATTATAAAACTGCCATGATGGTTCAAACAGATGGTTCCCATTTACTATTACCACTAACTGGTCAGTGTACAAATGTCTTGTTTCCTTTTATAGCTCATTAGTTACTACATAATGACCATTTCTACTCCACTGAGTGACTGTTTATTGTGTGAGTTCACTTAGCTGGCGTTGTCCAAACAATAGTGAGCCACTTGTAGCCTGAAAAAGTGAAAGACGGCCACTAGGGGTCTCAAGGGAAAGAGAAGAGAAGAGCAGCTTACATTAGAGACAGAACCCAAGGGCCTAGTCTGACTGTGGGTTTTGTGCCAACTGGACCAGAGCAGTCCAGCACATTGCCTGACAATATTTCGAGCTTGATTGATTTGATCTGATAGATGGAGATGAATAAAGAGAACTTTATTGATTTCCAGAGGAAAACTACTGTGCCTTACAATGAAACAACAGCACAATATTTATTGATACAACAGACACACATAACACAATGCAATAACATTCTTTTAACCAATTAAATGATTAACTATCTAATGTGACCTTTGGTATTTATGGCATTAAGTATTTTAACGTGTCAATATTTAGGAATACTTCCACAGTCCCACTGTATTCTGAATGTCAAGGCTTAATCAGTGATCTATATGTACCAAATGTAACAATACTGGTAACTTGGTAACCTAAAAGGGGGTCTTCATGATGAATAAATAGAGAACTTTCTTAAAAGAAAATCGGAGAAATATTCAGTGGGTCACAAAATATGTATGGCACAATGTACACAGTTGGCTGGCGGCAGTCGCAAAAGCAGCGCCCATGATTCGTAACAGCCCACCCTCATAGTACCACATGCACTGCCAGTAGCCTGAATGCCCAACCAAAGAACCAAAACAACAAAACCAAAATCATAGAATATGGAGCATGCTTGACACAATAATGTATTCTTTTAAGCAATGGACAGATTGAAATGTGCAAACAATCTTCAAATCTCTCTCTTTTTCTGTCTCTGTGTCTGTCTCTTTCTCTCTCTCTGTGTGTCTGTCTCTTTCTCTTTCTCTCTCTCTCTCTCTCTGTCTGTCTGTCTCTCTCCCTGCCTCCCCTCCCCTCCTCTTATCCGTTGCTGAGATTGTGCACTGAGTTTGGCCCAGCAGTGGCAGCCGCCAGGCCACGAGAACAACGGCATCCTTCCTGCAGAGATGATGAGTCAGCACTTACCCTGGGCGCTGCTAGGGGCGACGGGGGGCGGGGGGGATTGGGTGTGGAGTGTCGGCTGGCTGGGTACGAGTTGGGAGTTTAGAGGGGGCCTGAAGAAGACGGGAGAGCATTTGAGGCGAGGCAGTCGAGAACTAGACGAGCGCCTGTGGTTTGAGAGCAGATGCCGCCCCCATCAAATAGAACGGAGACGGAAACGCACCATTTCCCGTGGACACGTTGAAGTCCCCCTCCTCTCTCTCTCATTTTCTTGTTCTCTTTTTCTCATTTACTCACTCACCCTCTCTCTCTCTCCATCTCTATCTCTCACACTCTCTCACACTTTCTCTCTCACACACACACACACGTATACCCTCTCTCTCACAAACACACACTCTCTCTCTCACCCACTCACTCACACTCTCTCTCTCCCTCTCTTTTGAGACACGCCTGCACTGCTACAGTTTGTTCCCTCTAATGAGTGCTCCCCCCCCCCCTCACATGAGCAAACAAGACAGAGCCAGCTGAGGTGATGCTGAACATTTGGGTTGTGTCCTAGCCATTATTAATTAACCAGTTCATGAACTACTGTACTTTGCTGTCAATCTGTACTTGCTGAGATCAGCACTGCCTAAAATATATCAGCTGTCTCATATTTTCCATTCATATGTACTGCTGATTAGGTGTATTATTTTTCATTCCTCTCATTGTTTACTACAGTGCTATCTGTGTTTACACCTTTACAAACTGTGGCATAAGGAAGACACAATTTTGGTGATTTGGGGGCAGCCGTGGCCTACTGGTTAGCACTTCGGACCTGTAACTGGAGGGTTGCCGGTTCGAACCCCGACCAGTAGGCCACGGCTGAAGTGCCCTTGAGCAAGGCACCTAACCCCTCACTGCTCCCCGAGCACCGCTGTTGATGCAGACAGCTCACTGCGCCGGGATTAGTGTGTGCTTCACCTCACTGTGTGTACACTTTGTGCTGTGTGTGTTTCACTAATTCACGGATCGGGATAAATGCAGAGACCAAATTTCCCTCACGGGATCAAAAGAGTATATATACTTATACTTATACTTAAAAGGAAATACCACAAGTTCAGATTCACTTGGTTTTACTTTTATCACATGGGGCTCTAAAGCAGGTGTATAGCTGTTTAAGACATGCATCTGACCAAGAGTCAGAGTGCAAGAAGGCAAAGCTGTGCTGTGTCTAGTTTGTTGGACCTTGGTCAGTTGAAGCAATAGGCCAGTTACAGGACATGTTAATCCCGTGAATTACTGGAAATAGAGTGGATGATATGTGTTATCCTTTTGTTATGTGTTCTCTCTCTCTCTCTCTCTCTCTCTCTCTCTCCAAAGTAGCAAAGGTACAGCATTCTCAGGGCATTTATTGTCAGCGTGGGGAGGGAGGAGACGAGAATCGCGTTGTGTCTGTCATCTGATTCTTTTCCTGCTGGGAGAAAAAAAAAAGTGAGCGAAACCCCACCCTCTCTCGCAGACTGTAAGCACGGACGTAGTGTGGTGCGAGAACGGGACGAGAGAAGGCGTTAGAAGGAACGGGAACATGACAATAAACCTACAAAAAACAACAACGCTTTTCCGGATGTCTGTCTTTAACAGCTCACGAAGATGTTGGATTTAACTTGTGAACTGTCAGAGGACTTTAGGAACTAAATGGTGTCTGCTTGATGTGTGTTTCACTTTAAAAAATAGACCAAGTTTGTTTGTATGGTCCTTCCTGTTCAAAAAACTCGATGGAAAGAAACTTCACTTTCTTCATGTGATCGTTCAAGAACTTGACAGCGTCCTATATCTGCTGAGCAATCACACGATGAGACCGTGAAGATGCCAGAAGAGACGGAATATTATGACCGAAAACGCAGTAGTTTTCGGCTAGGACCGTTGCTGACTTTGTGAGAGAGCTGACCAACTTGTCGTATAGCACGGGTGCGCAAAAACTCAATGCTCCTTTCCTGCCATTCTTCTCGACTTCTCTCCGCTTCCTGCTTGTGGTGGTCACGGCACTTAACGACTAAAAATACAGAAAAGTCTAGATGGACAACTGAATCGAGCTGGGATTATTTCGGTCACTTTGCCAGACAATGTGCGATCACTCAACATTTAGAGCAGTTTGTGCTGTTGCGTTGTAATTCTGCTACATTGTTGCAATAAGGACATTCACAGAGTTGTGATTTAGATTTTGATTAGACTAAACAGTATTTTTTATGAAGATTTCCGGATTGCCGTTTTAGTATACACATTTTATATGATGTGGTAAAATTCATTCGGCTAATAACCAGGAAACGATTTGCAACATGAACTCTTAACAGGCATAGCATTGTCAATCATGCCTTTTTACGCACTGGCACGGTTGACAAAATTATTGCACACAGTGCGCCCTTGTGTTTGACCATTGTCATTTTATATGGAGACATATGCATTCCATGTCTGCTCGTTTCGGTGATATCAGTTCAGCTACAGCTAAACACGACTCTGTGTTTGCTTGCTTGACTTCGGAGTGGATTTTACAAGTCCCTGATGAGCCCACTAAACGCACAGGACAGGGAGAGCGGAGCTATAAAGTACGCATTTGTACTTTATTTTCAATATCTCACAAAATCCAGCCAGGTTTAACCCATCATCGACGTAGGCTCCATGGAGCCGCTGAAGAACATATTCACTCGTGGCGGCCCTCTGTCAAATTGGAAAAATCTCGAACAGTCGCAAAAGGGAAACTTTACCAATCCTGTATGGACCGCGCTCTTCGATTATGAAGCGTCTGGCAAAGACGAGCTCACCCTCCGCAAAGGTGACTTGGTCGAGGTGCTCTCACGGGACTCGGAGATATCCGGGGATGAGGGTTGGTGGGCGGGTAAGGTAAACAATAAAGTTGGCATATTCCCTTCGAACTACGTCTCTTTTAAGCCCAGCGGTTATGGCAAACTGCAGGGCAGTGGAGTGGTCGGCCCTGCAGTTGTTGCCGAGTTCCAACCCGAGGCAGTGGATTTTCGGGACCTTAGCTTGGAGGAAGTTATTGGCGTGGGTGGCTTCGGTAAGGTGTACCGTGGGACCTGGAGGGGCGACCTGGTGGCTGTGAAGGCTGCCCGCCAAGACCCAGACGAGGACATAAGCGTCACTGCCCAAAATGTGCGGCAGGAGGCTCGGCTGTTTGCCATGCTCACTCACCCGAACATTATCGCTCTCAAAGGGGTCTGCCTGCAGGAACCAAACCTGTGCCTCATTATGGAGTACGCTGCTGGTGGCCCGCTGAGCCGGGCCCTTGCCGGACGTCGCATCCCCCCACATGTCCTTGTCAACTGGGCCGTGCAGATAGCCAAGGGAATGCTCTACCTCCACAGCGAGGCTATTGTACCCGTCATCCACAGAGACCTGAAGTCAAACAACAGTAAGTTCATAAATTTACAGTATTTCGTTGTGAAATATGCAAGATTGCAAAATGCAAAGTGTTAAGTGCAGCTTTTAGCCTCCACAACAGAGCTGTTTTGTAAATTACTAATAGTGAATCCCACCCAGATTACATTTTAGTTTGATATTTCAGTCAGTCACCATATCCTGGTAAACTTCTGTTGGTTTATGATTCCCTTTGGTTCCTTTGGGCAACCAACCGGGCACAGAACCTAGTGAACCAATGTGGAGTAAGATCTTCAGTCAATCACTCGACCTTCAGCCAAAAACTCAGTTCTGTGTCTAGACAACCCAGTCGGACTGTGATACCGCCAAAACAAGTGGCCCATTTTTTTGTATTATTAATTTGGTTACTTCCTGTCCAAAATTCAGGAGACAAAGAAAGAGAGGGAGAAATGGGGACACATTATCATAGATGGAGCCAGGCTCCCAATTTCACAGTGTCCTGTTCAGTCCTCTAAAATTTGCCCTTGAAAGCTCACTTCAAGAGCATGGGGAATTGTGTTAATCAGGCAGAGAAGTTCATGCATTGCCCCACATGAGAGCGGAACTGGCATCTAAAAATGACTCCTGTCCTGCCTCGTAGTTTACTCCAAAACAAGTTGTGCAATAAAAAAAGAGAAGCTTCATTAAGGAAACCAATCCAAAAACCGAAGGTCTCGTTCCTGTTGTTCACACAAGAGTGGACTTTGTAGTGTGGACATGTGCAAATGTGTGTGTATAAAGGTGTCTCAAGCTTTACAACAGTTGCTATTAACCATTTATATTTACATTTTCTGACAAGTGCAAGATTTGGTTACATTCAAATACACAATTCTCTTCAGTCACATTCAGATAATATGATGTAGGCCTATAGCTTTTATGAACACATTGAATAGTGTTGTAGTGTTGTATTACACAGGCACCAAATCCAGGTACTCAGGAAACCAAAGAAGTCAAGTCAACTGAAGTCACCTTATGTGTGCAACATCACTTTCTTGGTACTCCTCTTTGGCAGCCACCCCCCCCCCCCCCCTCTCTCTCTCTCTCTCTCTCTCTCTCTCTCTTTGTGTCTTTCTATATAAGCTGTAGGAAGATAAAAAAAAACAAAAAACTAGCGACCCCAAAACTCATCCAGTCATCTCACCCAGAGCCTATGTATTCCATTCTTTTATTTTCTTCACTTCCTTCCGTCTCTCTGTTCTCCCCCCATCCCTCTCTCCATCCCTCCTTCCTTCACCCGTGTGTGGTGGTGTATACCGAATCACCTCCACCTCTGATTCACCTCTTCCTTATCTACTTTCCTTCCTCCAGTTGCAGCCCGCGCGTTCCCTTCACCCTGTACCCATATATGGCCAACTCTCATCCCATTATAGGCCTCTGTGTGTGAATGTGCACTGTGTGAAGGATCACTCTATTGTATGTGTGTCCACGTCTTTGTATATTTCATTCTATCTAATGCAGGTTGTTACGTACAGAACATATTTTTCTTTTACCCCATTTGGTCATTAATGTCTATCTTTCTCTTCAGAAGCAATCCGGCTCCAACTATCCCTCACTCAAAAATGTCTTCATACGCATTTTTACCACACCTCTGTTGGATCACTGGCCTTTCCACTCTCTCACTCTTAATCAACCCCCCCCCACGAGCCACCGCCTGACCCCCACCTGATCTCTTCTCCTCCTCTCTCCTTTTCAATCTCCTCTCCTCTCATCTTATCTCTTCTGTCTCCTCCCTCTCTCTGTTCCTCGGATATCTCCTCTCCTCTCCACTTTTCGATCTCTTCTCTTCTCTCCCCCCTTCTCATTTCCGGCGTCTTCTCCTCTCTTTTGTCCTATCTTCTCTCTCTTTCTCCCCCCTTTCTCCTCTTTTCTCTTTTCCTCTCATGTCTGTCCTGTATACCACCCCCACCGCCTCACCCCTTCACCCTTGTCCTGCAACAAAGCTGAGGTTTCCATGTGGGGTTTTGTTATACACATGTAACCATAGGCGGAGAGAGGGCACACACAATCCCTGTTCTGTGGCACTGCAATGAGATGTTATCAGCTCTCCAGTCAGTCTCCTTCTGGTCCCAACCCCCGTCTTTTTTTTTAAATTATTTTATGAAAAGAGAGAGAGAGAAAGAGAGACGGAAAGACGAGGGGGGGGGTTATGTCTCAGACCTGCCCTTACTTGTCTCTCTGGCTCAGCTGCACAAGAAAGCAATATCCTGTTGTCTTTTGTGTGTGTATGTGTATGTGTGTGTGTATGTCTGTGTGCGTGCTAGGTTTAATGTACGTCTGTGTGTGTGTAAGTGTTTGAGTACATTTTCCTGCCCACCATGTGTGTGTGTGGGATTGTTGGGGGATGGATTTGGCCTGGATGTGTTTGTTTCCCTTCTGATGTATTTCAAAAAGCTGTACAGTGCTGTTCACCCTCAGACAGAAAGAGCAGCCATATCTTACATGTACATGGTTCATTTTCCTCATTTCATTCACTGCTAAAAACAAACAAATGTGAAATTCCAGAATCAGATTGCCACCATGTTCATATTATTGTATTTTAGATTATTCATTCATCAATATCATGTCCGTCAACATTATATTATTTTATAATTTTTGGAGCAAAATATATGATTTATGAAAGTGTCAGACAGACTTTTTTGTTCTTGGATGACATGACTATTTGCATGTAGCAGGTGCTGTTGTCAGAAGCAATACACACACTACAGGAATGACACCCTTTATCGGTTAATCCTGAACACTCCCTGGAAAAAATTGAATCTTTGGCCTTGGTGGCGTTAACCATATACCATATAAAGCTTCATAATATATATGGGGTTAACCGCCTTGCCTCAGCCATTGTTGGTGTCCATGTCCTTCATGATCCCACAGCATGCACAACTGTTTGTTGCTGCCTCCATTGTGTTCCTACAGAAGGTGCTTAACCCTAAAGGAGCTTGCACACTGCTCCAACAAACGCCAACAAACTCAAAAATTCAGCTGTTGGAAATTGTTTGTTGGTAGTCTTTAAAATGTTTATAAAACCAACTGTCATGTCAAACTCTAACGACTCCATCCAACAAACGCCAACAAACACAGGCCCAACTGTTGGTGTTTGTTGGCGTTTGTTGGAGCAGTGTGCTTTAAAGTTGCTCCAGGAGGACTCTCTCTGTAATTGGTTCACTCTAAGTCACTGAACAAGAGCATCGGTGAAATGACGAATAATGTAATAATGGCTAGGCTAATGGGGAGAGAAAGGATGTGGCTTATCCACTCTTTCAAACTATCCTCCTCCACCTCTTGTCATAACCTCTGTATCGCTCACCAATGTCCAGCCTTCGGCCTAGTTCTATCTGATTCTTCCTCCCTTCTTCTCTAGCTTTGGTACCTGCTTGTGATGACCTGCCTCAAAGGCCTGTAACAATATTACGTAATCACCCGAGCGCCATTTTATTAGCTGACTACAATCATATTGTGCTATCGTGAGAATCATTTTGATTCATCATCAGTATATAAGATGATTGTTTATTTTTACCCCATACGGCTGGATGACACTAATAGAGATGTCATATTTCCATCATCCATGTTGTTCTTCACTGTTTGAGGTGTGATTGGCTCTCTTTTAATGATGCCCTCTCAATACAACCCATTACGTTTTTATGTATGTCATATCTGTCTTAAGTAGCTTTATTTACAATGCTTGAATGCATTTAGAATGTTCCAATGTTCAATGCTAAGACATGGCTCTTCTACGTAAGGTATATGTATTTTAAACATTTAAATTATGATGTTAATTATAGCTTATACTATGATAGTGAACATAAAAAGACTAATTATTGATTGTCACACATAATTGACATTAAATCATTAACCGCTCAGTAAAATTCTATGTGGATCTTGTCATAATGTTATAAATGATTTGCAAGTGTCTGCCATTAGATGATAAAGCAGAGTTCTACAGACTCAAAAACCATCAGTGTAAATAAAACTCTTATAGGTCCCTCTATAGGAAAACAACAGAGACCTCTTTTGTATTCCCAGACTATTTACCCACCTCACACCTTGCAGGCGTATGCCTGTAGTCTCGGCCTGTTGTCGAAGGCTCTCCCTCTTGGCCCTGTACGCTTCAGTGCGTTTCCACAGTCTCTTTTGTTTGTGTCTCCTAGCCTGGGCCTGGGAGTCTACCAGGGATCAGGGAAAGGTGAGAGAGAGAGAGAGACAGACAGACAGACAGAGAGAGAGAGAGACAGACAGACAGACAGAAAGAGAGAGAGAGAGACAGACAGACATAAAGAGAGAGAGACAGACAGACAGACAGACAGAAAGAGAGAGAGCGAGACAGACAGAGAGAGAGAGAGACAGACAGAAAGAGAGAGAGAGAGACAGACAGACAGAGAGAGAGAGACAGACAGACAGAAAGAGAGAGAGACAGACAGACAGAGAGAGAGACAGACAGACAGAGAGAGAGAGAGAGAGAGAGAGACAGACAGAAAGAGAGAGAGAGAGACAGACAGAGAGAGAGAGAGAGACAGACAGAGATATGCATGCATGTTTCTATAGAGGGTTAGCCAAGCACTCAAGAGGGAAGGAACAGGGTCAGTATAGTCCAAATAGAAAAAGTACTAACTGGGTTAGTAAAAAGTACTAACTGGGTTAGTAAAAAGTACTAACTGAGTTCAGTGTATGTGTACTGTACACATCTGTTCCCAACCATCTTGGTGTGTGTGTGTGTGTGTCTTTTGTTATCAGTGATTGTGTGTAGCTGTACGCGAGTGCTTACAAAAGCCTCATCAGTCTGAATTGATATTTTTCAGAGGCTGTACCAACCACTTTTTGATTCAGGTTAGTGAATGGCTGAGAAAGTCACTCCCTCTGCGTCAGTGCTGTTTTCAGAAAGCGGACTTTCTCACGGAGACGATGTACTTGACTTGTTGATGACTGATAAGTTTTGACGATGCTTGATGATGATGACATTTGTCAACAGTAACAGTTTGGCTCTTAGTGAAGCTATTAAGCAATGGAGCAAAGGCAGCACATGTGAAATAGTAGTTTGCCGAATTTTGAAAGCAGCATACATGTATCCTTCATGCTGCCTTCAACGTCCAGAATTTTATTGAATTATGAAGTCAGCTGTCAGTATCGTGGCAACGGTGTCCCAACAATAAATAAATGGAAGGCGCTGCTTATGGTGCTGTCTTGCTGGGCTGTCTGAACAAAGCTGGTACCTTCATAGCTGGTACCTTGATGCCTGCTACAGCAAGTGACTTGTTCGACAGTTGAAGTCAGCAAGGCTGCTGGGCGATGCCCTCTGTTTCGGTCAGACTCATAATCTGCAATTGCAGTGTTCAGTTCAGTGTTGTCTTGTAATATACAACTATAAGTATAGTAAGTATATATACTCTTTTGATCCCGTGAGGGAAATTTGGTCTCTGCATTTATCCCAATCCGTGAATTAGTGAAACACACACAGCACACAGTGTACACACAGTGAGGTGAAGCACACACTAATCCCGGCCCAGTGAGCTGCCTGCATCAACAGCGGTGCTCGGGGGGCAGTGAGGGGTTAGGTGCCTTGCTCAAGAGCACTTCAGCCATGCCTACTGGTCGGGGTTTGAACCACCAACCCTCTGGTTACAGGTCCGAAGTGCTAACCAGTAAGCCACGGCTGCCCCAAAAAGTATATATGATACAATGCCTAAGTATTTTTGTGCCTATACTGAAATGATACGAAAAACTTTAAACATCAGTAATAGAAGTAATAGAATAGGCCTACACGACAGAACATGGAACTTAAAATGATTTCCTTAAAACTAAAATGGGGTAAATACCTTTCTAGTATTGGTGTGCCGTGCAACACTAGTCCAGTGTTTTCTAAATGAACCAATGTCCTATGTATTTATGGTGTTAGGATGTAATCAGGATCCGATTGTATCTTAAATTAAAACCGACCGAGTTAATTCATCGGTTGAGCTTGAACACTGTTGCCTTAAAGAGATGCAGTCCATGACCCTGGCCAGCATTTGTCGAAAATTTTAACTCGAGTTTGTTTCGAGCACACAGTCACCGAACGGACACTCAGTGGGCCGAGAGTAGCAATTTGCTGAATTTAACAAAAAAAAAGCGGATTAGAGGTACAAATGACCACGTTAATCAGCTCATTATCTTAACTTACCGCTGTTGTCAGCGTGGCTGGAATCAGTTGATTACCTGACTCTTGTCAGCATTGCCTGAAACTAATTCACTAAATATTGTTTACTGTAATTGGTGCTGGCTGAATTGGTTCATTATCTGCATTAACTGGTCGAGGGGGCTGTCTGACTCTGTAGCGGGTCAGTGTGCGAATAAGATGAATGCTCTGCGTGTGCGTTTGCGTGCGTGTGTTCAGTGGTAGAGGAGAGACGGGCCACGTGTTGTTGTGGGAGAACGTGCTGAGTGGACAGTTTCTCTGAGGAGGACGTAGAGACTGAGGGCCCGTCCACACACGACCAGTGGCCTCTTTAGGCCTGGGCATTTGGGGCTATTTTTTTGGAATATCACTGCCTGGATTAATCTTTTTTTTTTTTACAAATTGCATTTTATTGTATCTCATATTAAAGCATGTTGTACCTTAATGGTAGCCTGGGAGAAGCCAGACAAACCTGTTAGCGAATTTGAATTTGCTCTGCAGGTCGGTCTGGTAGGGAGGCCATTGAAACCTATTTTCAACATTTCAAAACCCCAGGGACCAATCACAATCGCCAATACTCGGTCAGAAGTGTACCAATACTTGGTATGATGACAGATAGAGCAATACATTCAATACAACCAATGGCTGTGCTGATGGCGACAGGGTTAAACAGAATACAGTTATGTATTTTCTTTGAAACGGAATAAACAACTGCATTTAAAACCTTTGTTTACAATAAAAAAGTTCATTGCTGCACTTTAGAAACCATTTGGCCAGAGTTTAATGTACCAATTTAAGTTTAATTTCACTGCTTGCTACACCCCTGCAAGTCATAAATCAATGTAGTCTTTCGAGACCCACTCTCAATCTCAATTGAAATATACTGTACAGTCTGGTTTCAACACGGTTACCTTCATAGAAGTTTTTTCAGATTCATTTTAAATGAAAGGTACCATCAACAATTCTGGAACAAACAACAACAAAACACCAGAGAGTGAACTCATCCAGAGCCGTATAAAGGTATGGCTCTGAACTCATCAATCCACTCCCTACCCAGCCTAATGGATAGTCATGGATAGCATGGAATGTAACAGATAACAGGATGACAATGCCAAGAATTATCTTCCTCAAACAATGAAAGAGTGGATCAGGGAGAATGAAGAATCATCTCCACAGATATATTGGCCACCACAGTATTGAGTATTGAGAGTATTGACTTCCTGTCTTACCTGCTCTCTCTCTCTCTCTCTCTCTCTCTCTCTCTCTTCCCCCCCCCCCCCCCCCCCCCCACTGTCTCTCTGTCTCAGACTTGCTTGCATAATAATAATAACATACATAAGCCTCCACAGAAACACACGGCACAGTAAAACATACAGAATCTGGCCCCAAGATTCAGGCTGCGCGAACAAATATTCACAGACACACACACACGCACACTTGCATACACATGCTCCCTAAGATAGCTGGAAAAATCGTGGGAAAGTGCCAAACCATGCACTTGCGGAGGCAAATTTACTGGGCTCTTGATCCACACGTCCACAGAACTCTCTCTCTCTCACACACACACACGCACACTGCTTCTGGTCCACAGAATCATTCCCCCTATACACACACACCACTCTCACCCCCGTCAAGGAGACAAGTATCTGATACATCTGCCTACCAGCATGTTTTCATTGAGGGCCTCACCGCTCCACACTGAAAACATCTCCACATTTGAAAGCTAGCACTCACATCTCTCTCTCTCTCGGTCTCTCTCTCCTCTCCCTGTCTCTATCTCTCTCTCGCACACATGTAAAATACTCCTAGACAGTCCCTCATTCAGTCACACTCATACAGCGTACACACACACACACACAGCACACACGCCAGCATTCCTCGTTTCAGCCAAGTGATTCTCATGTGGGTAATTAAGACATTTCTCCCATACTGGTGGCAACAGCACTCTTGCCATTTTTGACTGGGGTAAAAAAAACTTTCCATGAAGTTTCGATCCGGATGAACAAACGTAAATCCCTTGACTATGTCTTGGCAGTTACTTCCTGATCTTTGGTCCACTGAGCAGTGGAATAGAATAATGTACCAGGCGGCTAAAGAAGTACAGGTGGGTCTCCAAAAATTAGAATGTTGTGGAAATATTCACTATTATATAAATATTTCATATATTCTAAATACAGTAAATATAAAATGAAATATTTCAAGCCATTTCTTTTTTGGTTTGCTATCAGCAGAGTTTGCCATTCAATTCGGACTTTAAAGCAACACTATGTAGTTATTTTACCTTAAAGTAAAGATTATCTTTGGTTTGTAAACAAATCCACTTGTAGTATGTCCAGGGAGACTGGGGGAAGCCATGAGTGGTACTTACGACAGTTGTGTAAAATACAAGTACTCCGCAACTAGGGGGGGGGGGGGGCAAAAAAAACGGAAACAGCATTGGATACCTTTAACATGCTTTCAAGGACAGTTACTGTAGACCGTTTGTATATCTTAGGAATGAGAACTTCTTTTGGTCTGAGCATTGTGTTGTGTGACCCCTGCCGCTTCATTATTTCCAATGTGATCCCCGTTAAGTGTTATTGTAATCTTAATACAGTAGCCTATGTATATACTGTTAATACGGATTTTAAATAATGTTATACAGAATTTGTTTATTTGAACTAATGTTATTTGTGAGGTATAAGTTAAGTATAACTGATGATCTGTTTCCGTTACAACAAACAGATGCAGACAAACATTGTTTTGGCAAAGTGCATAACCACAGAATAATTTGAATGACTATAAAAATCTAAATATATTTTCAAATCATAGTAAAACTCTGTCACCCTTTTGACAGAAATTTATGGCTGGCTATTAATGGCAAGTGGATTTGAGACCACAGTCAACCTCAGAATAAAAATTTGATGACATGCTATCAACGGTGGAATTTGATAGTGTGGAGATTTGAATGGCAGCAAAGTGTTGTCGGTGGTTACTGTTGCCAAGTGTCAGTCGGAGTTCTAATTAGTCATGGCCTTGCAGTATGGTGGGAGTGCGGACGTGGCAGAAAAACCTTTCCTGTGTCAAGAGGAGTGAGGTGCACAAACATGGATACAGCGGCGTGCTTCTTGCCAAAGCTTCCCTCATTAGCTGCACCGCTTAGTTTCGACACCGGCACAGACCAACGATACAACACCAAATTCATCACTGTCAAAATCTGACAGTGAGCTTTCCGTGATGCCTCATTCATCAGCTGTGTGTGAACCAGAGAGCAAGAGGATAGGAAGAGGGAAGAGGAAGAGGGGGGGAAAAAAGAGAGAGAGAAAATGAACAAGGTTATCGAGGCCATCTATCAGCTGGTTTTCCATCGTGTGGCATTCTGTAGTCTGTCAGTGGAGGAGGTAGGTGGAGGGGGTGGTGTGCAGATGTGGGTACACGCCACCCTCACCCCTACTCCCACCCTGGTGCCGCTGTCTGTATGGTGTTATTTTGGAACCGCTGCCTCTAGGCTCCATCCGGATGTGGATGCGGGAAAAGGAGGGGTTCCCATAGACAGGTACCAGGTGCACCTCGGAGACTGGACAGGGCACATCCAGTGTTTATTTACATTCATATTTATTTGCGTAACTATCACAACGAAGCACACAGCATTGACCATGGATTGTTTTTGTATGGCGATTTGCACGGGAAGGGTTTGATAAGGGAAAGAAGGGAATCAAAAGCATTTTGTTGTACTATGTAGTAAGACTGTACTGTAGAATGTTTTCTTGAGGTGCCCTGGAGAATACTTCTCTTTTTTTTTTAAAGTTTAACTTTCAGTATATAGTTATGACATTCTCTGAACTCTGTGTACAGTGTAGACAGTCAGGGGACCTTCACGAGACCTTCTGCTAAGAACTCACTATAATTTGTGTTTTTCAGAAGATGGCCAAACAGTGGTTTTAAGCATACACATTGCATTTTTGCAGGCCGACTTCAATGTGTGGTAGTTGTATAATAGTGCTGTTTGTAAAATCGTTAAAACCGCTCGTTAAAACATCCGAACCAAAGTGAGACAGATCTTTTTTTAATGTCCTAATAAATATTAAAATAAATCATTACTCTGTTGTGTTTCTGGTTGCCTTGGACATTTGGACTGATGTGGACTGTTTGCAGTCTGTTGAAAACAGAGAGAGAGAGAGAGAGAGAGGGAGAGGAAAAAAGAGACACTCTGAGGTCAAGCCGTACAGGAAGTCGGACAGAAGCTTCCCAATCCCAGCACTGGCATGACACTTTTCCAGGCCACGGAGTTGTTTGCCTCGCTCCGGTCCGACTTCCTCCCTAAGCGCTCCTTCTGAACCTTCAACCTCCAGCGCTGCTCACTGTTCACAACAACATTTCACAACTTCCAGAAAATCTCTTCAGATTGTTCAGTCTTTCAGATTGTTCAGTTTTTTGACTGATCTCGTTTCCTGGCTGTGTTTTTACGGCAAGTTGGGAGTTGCTTGCACTGCAGTTGGCCATGCAGCACAACTTTGTGTTTCTTTAAAGACCACCTCCGTTGAATACTCTTCGCTATATCAAAAAAATGTGTGCAACCAAATCATGTGTTGGGGCCATCAAATGACAAGCAGCGATAGCAGTGCGACCAGTGGAAAGGAATCTTTAAGATGTGTTTGTTCTTCATAAAATGGGTTGTTACCATGTGTGTGTGTGTGTGTGTGTGTGTGTGTGTGTGTGTGTGTGTGTGTGTGTGTGTGTGTGTGTGTGTGTGTGTGTGTGTGTGTGTGTGTGTGTGTCCTTGTCTGTATATACCCCTCCATGTCTGTCTCTGAGTGTGTTCATTTGTGTGTACACACACCACTGTGTACCTGTGTGTGTCTTTACCTGTGTAAATACCTGTGTGTGTGTGTGTGTGTGTGTGTGTGTGTGTGTGTGTGTGTTAGTGGGATGGCTTGGTGAGTTGGGTGGTAATTTTCCCCTGGGCAGTGTCACAGTAGACAGGCAGGTGTCTGTGCAGGATCATACACACACACACACACACACACACACTGCTCTGAGACAGTGTGCAAACAGCTGAGTCTCACTGTGTTCACTGCTAGTCAATCATTAGCGGTTGGATTGATTCAGGCAACATTGTGTGTGTGTGTGTGTGTGTGTTTGATAAAAAGATGGAGAGAAAATGGAGTGTGTGTATGTGTGAGTGAGAGAGAGACAGAGAGAAAGATGGTGTTTGTGTGTGTGTGTATGAGAGAGCCAGACTACATCAGCCATAAGAAGCTAGTTGTTCAGGCGGAGTATGCAGCCACAGTGACTTGAATTTTTACTAGTATGCCTATGTAATTCTGTGTTTATCCATGTTTGTGCTACTTTGCCAAGAGGCTGGCCTTGCAGCTTTGTATGCATGTACTTGTGTGTGTGTGTTTGTGTATGTGCGTGTGTTAGTGTGCATTTGTGTGTCCCATTTTCTCATGTGCGCCTTTCTTCCTTCAAACACACATCCCCACCTTCGTCCCACCCATAAGCCCTACAGCCTGACCTCAAGACTCCAGCCAAGACAAGGAAGTGTGTGTGTGTTGGGGTGAGTGGGTCATTTCCCAGAATAAGAAGAAGCCAATCCAGGTTAAACTTCAGCTCTGCACCACACTGCTAGCTCACACGTAGCTCTGAGCAGCAGTTAATAAGTGTTAATAGGTCACTAATTACATAACGCAAAGAGATCTGCTTAACTACAACCACACACACACACACACACACACACACACACACACACACACACACACACACACACACACACACACACACACACACACACACACACACACACAAGAAGATCACAATGTAAATGTTACATCACATGCTGTTCTCCAATTGCTTATTCAGTGTTTTATATCCTTGTTCTTAAAACAAACTGGCAAAATCTTAATTCAATTCAATTCAATTACATGTAATTAATTAAAGACAGTCCAACATGTCCATATGCTTTTGAAACCCTGGGCACAGTCAGAACAGTAGGGACCTCTCGGGCAGAGCTCCAGTTGCTTTAGCATGCACCCCTGGGCATATATGAAGTGATACTGGGGCAAGAGGAGAGAGCTGGGCTGCACCCCTGGGCATATATGAAGTGATACTGGGGCAAGAGGAGAGAGCTGGGCTGCACCAAAGCACTCCTGAATTCCTGCATCCTCTGGCCCAGTAACCTTTTAATGTGTGACGCCTCTCTCTATTCCTCCCCGGGCGGGCATGCATTCATCCCTCCATCTCTTCTCCTCTACCCAGTCTTCCTGTCTCTCCCTCTTTCTTTCCTTCCTGTGTTCACTCACTCTGTCTGTCTGACCCCCCCCCCCCTCTCCTTCCCTCTCTCCTTGTCCCTCTTTCTCACCCTGCTTCCATCTTTTTCTATACGTCTTAAGTCCTTCGTTCTTTCCTTCCGTTCACTCTACCTCTTTTCCTCTCTCTTTATTAGTCCCTATTTTTCATGCTCCTTACTTCTCTCTCTTTCCCTCTGTTCTTCTATCTCTCTCTCTCTCTCCCTTGTTCACAAACTCCCCCCTCTATTCCTCTTTCTCTCCACCCCCCCCCCTTCTCTCTCCTGTGGGTCCCATGGCTGCCAGACAGTCAGTATGGCAGTGGCGCGGTCCCTGCGGGGACAAAGCTCCCGTTCTTCCTGGGGAAAGCCCCCTCCCCTGCCGGAATTCTCCTCTCGCCTACGGGCACAAATCAGCACCGGCACAGGGAGTCTGGAGGGGAGGGAGAGGGAGAGAGAGAGAGAGAGAGAGAGAGAGAGTCGGGAGGGGAGAGAGAGAGAAAGGGAGAGAGAGGGAGTTAGATAGTGAGACACAGAGAGAGAAATGTAGAAATAAAGAGGTGTGGAGTTGGAGAGGAAGGTTGTGAGAAGCAACGTTTAAAGAGACACACAGTGATAGGGGGGTGTGTGTCTTTTTAAACCATAAAACTTAAAGCTGATCACGGTGAACGAAAGGACAATAAAGATCTCCCTAAAATCAGCTATAATTGTAGTTTGATCATTCTTTTAATCTGATGTGTTTGTCAAAAACACCCTCATAGGAAACAGTTATCAGTTGATGCATTTCTGGAGAGAAACCAAAAAAATGTCAAGTTCTTGTTGCTGGTGGTGGTGTTGGGTGTTGTTGTTTTTCCCAACAACAAAATGCAAACAGAGAATGGTTGTCATGGCCACCACAGAACATATCCTTGTGTAACTGCTGCTGTTTCAGGAAGGCTGTACTATCTCTCTCTCTTTCATAAGAATGTCTAATCAGACTGACTCTAACCTTCTTACCTTTTTATGCCATCTTGGCACCAGGCCTAAAGATACGATGAAGGAAACTGAGAGGGGCCATTCTTCTTGCTGTGGTGGAAATTTCATCACACTGTAATTTTCAAATATATACATACTTTTACTACATTATCTATTAGCTATAGCTTAGCGTTGCTAGTCAACTCACCTCATTAGTGGGAGAAGCACCCAAGGGAGTGCCCCCAGCTTAGTTGATGCATAACTGTAGTGAAAAACAGTCTGCCACAGTGCTCTGAATGAGAATCTTAACTGCAGTTTCAGCTGGCTTTATTGTTAATTAGCTAATTTGCTTGCAAGCCCGCTAAAAAAAAAAAGATTTTCAGATGACAGACTAGCCTGACACAACCTTCACATTTAGTGGTAGAACAGATTAGGGCATTCCACAGTAAGCACCCATTACACTTACATTTATTCAGTCAGAGCACACCTTTTGCAGAAGCAACATACACTATAGTCCAGGTACACATAAGTATATATACTCTTTTGATCCCGTGAGGGAAATTTGGTCTCTGCATTTATCCCAATCCGTGAATTAGTGAAACACACACAGCACAAAGTGTACACACAGTGAGGTGAAGCACACACTAATCCCGGCGCAGTGAGCTGCCTGCATCAACAGCGGCACTCGGGGAGCAGTGAGGGGTTAGGTGCCTTGCTCAAGGGCACTTCAGCCGTGCCTACTGGTCGGGGTTCGAACCGGCAACCCTCCGGTTACAGGTCCAAAGTGCTAACCAGTAGGCCACCGCTGCCCGAATGTCATGTCACCAGTGTATGCACCTTGGATGTTGTTAGCACCTTGATGTAGAGGTTAGGCGTTACCAAATTTGCTAAGGTATTCTTTTACCTTGCAGAGGATTTTCTGCATATAGATTTGCAT
>NW_027468640.1:15943753-15946253 GCF_046254945.1 Alosa pseudoharengus
AGGAGGGATAGCCTATTCAGTTTTTCTTTTTGTCTCACGAAAGGAGCACGCACACCTGAGAAAGACTCCAGATGTCAGTTTCTTGGTTCTGAATGTAGGCTAACAACTGAAGTAGGCCTAGTCTGGTGTCCTCTTCCTCTGTCATGCTTTCGATTTCGAGTTTTGACAATGAGCAGCTGGAACAAATTGAACCCACGTAAATGACAATATAGGCTATAGGCCTGCTATCCGTCAGTTAGCCTATGCTTAAACCCCGTTTTTTAATGCTGCCTAACAGAACATCCAGCTGAACTATAGTTATGAACACTACTTTAATCATTTCCATATTTAATATTACGCACATATTTAATTTGCGGGACTGCAGTGAATTATCGGTTTGTCCCGCACCCGCGAACGCACCTCTCTCATCCTGCCCGCTCCCGCAAAGAGCTTTCAAAAGTATTCCCGCGCCACACTCTTTTGCGTCGGGTCCCGCGGGTCTATCGCGGGAGTGCAGACCTCTAGCTCATATCCCTAGTGAGCAAACTTCCATAGATAGACACATAACAAACATGTAGCCAAAAATATGTCAGATCATGTCTTATGTGCAGGCTCCTCAGTTTCACTGGCCTCATCCCAGTTTGTGGTTATTTTGAGCCAGTGTTTGGGATTATTTTTCTCCATTGTTTCCTGTTTTACACCACTGTGCTTGTCAGTGCCACACTTTCGAGTATGGAGTATGTGGTCAAACAAGACCAGCCAGTCCTCCAGAGGAAAGTCCCAGTGAACTGCAGCTGAATGCTACCGTAGTGATGTCTAATTGTATTTATGCTGTATTGTATCAATGCAGTATAACTATTATAAGTCAAAAATCATAGCAGAGTCTACAGAATGTTTTTGTGCTGTTTGTTATTTAGTAGTTAGTATTTTTTTGTATGTAACACACACACACACACTTTCATTTGACATTCATTCTACCCAATGATTGTAAAAGGCATGGACTTGATAAGGAGTAGCCATGTTTTTTTCAGTGATGGATTAGTCTGTAGTATAAGGAATAGGGCCAAACTCAAGACTGTCCTTCCAGTGATTTACAGTACAGTAGGCTACTGGAGCCTTGTGAGTGCTGCGGATATTTATACTCTCGTCAGGGGTCTTGTTTGGACATTTTTGCACAACTCCGAATAGCGCGACTACTCCAAGCAGCGATAAATGGGAAGTTTGTGCTACAGTGCCCCGAATATCCCCGCTATGTTTTCACAACAAACAACGGCAGGCTAAAAGTAGTAAATTCAATTAAGTTGCACTTAATTACATTTTGTGGACTATGTCAACTATGTGGTGTGCTCCTGAGCATGTCTTCAACTGTAATGCTTCATATTTTCCCTACTTGGTGAGAATATACAGACTGGATCCATTTCTTTTTTCTGAGCAATATCTCACATTGAATTTACTTGTTTAAAAAGTGAAATGTTACAACCAAATGTATCGGCCTGTAAATTGTTTGTTTTCCACTGACAGATTAATGCTGTTATCATACATTTGCACACATTGACATGAGTGATATCAGTGTCCTGATCTCTGATGCGTATCCTGTTGCCTTTGTCCTTAATGTCTGCGTGTAGGACGAACGTCAGTAAGTATGCTGTATGCGCATCGCACACTGAATGCTGAAGTGATACCATTTTGGTTTCCTGTCACAGCCTCTTCCCACAGCTTTGAGCAGCACTGATTCAGAAAAAAAAGCTGGATTGTCAACCAAGAGCTGCTAACAGTGCAAGCATCCAAATTACCCATCAAGTACCTTTGGAAATCGCCCTACAAGAAAGGCATGGCAATGAAGTAAAAGGGGATGTGACAGATTACTTGTTGTTGTTGTTGTGTTTGTGGCTTTGGAATGGAGATTTAATGGCAATGTGTGTATTTTTTTCGAGTGCCTCATTGTGAATGCTGTTGCCTGACATTAGTCCATCCTCTGTATTTTAGTCTTCTTCTCTATGGAAGGCTTCATTTGAATGACTCTCTTCATCACATTTTCCAATTTTTCTGAGCATGTTAATTCATGTAGAAAAAGTTTTGTGCATTTTAAGTTCCATCACAAAGAGCATTTGTATTCGCATGTTCTGTCATCATCTGTCACTCTATTGAGTTTTATCATATTTCTTTAGCAGAGCATGTCGCTTAGCTTGACTAATGTGTCGGAATATGTTGATTCATGCCTTGTATACAAAGTACCAGACTGAACGTTTTCAACAGAAGGCCTTTCTGACGTGTTGTTTTAGGGAGAGCATTGACGAGCACTAGACTTAGGCTGTGTATTTAAGAGTGTTTGGAAGAGTGTGTAAGTATTTGTCTTCCCTGGAAACAAGCAAGACTCTTAATCTCCTTCTGTCCTCTGTTTCATCAAACGCCTGCTTGCGTGTGGAGCACGGAGTGTTTTGTTTGGTTTTGCTTGTAAGTCAGTTTTATACGAGCATGTGAACCCCCAGTCTTCCTGTGTGTGTGTGTGTGTGTGTGTGTG
>NW_027468640.1:15951253-15953753 GCF_046254945.1 Alosa pseudoharengus
CAAAGTGTTATTAATCTTATATCAAGATCAAAAATTCTAGTTGGTAATTTTTGTCTTTACCCAGCTCTTTCTCGTAAAATCATTTGCCTTAATTTAAGAAGAGTTTGACTTATTTTCAAATGTTTCATTGTCTCGATGTCTCAGGAAATTTGTCTGCTAGTGCATTAAGTGAACTTGTCCTAAAAACAAGCAAATTTGGCTGCCAGTGCGTTGAGTAAAGTCTTCTTAAATTAAGTAAAAATTATCTTTCGAGAGAGTGCTAGGTATGTCTCTTCATACTAAAAACATTACCAAGTAGATTTTTTGATCTTAATATAAGATTAATAAAACTTGGTTAGATTTCATTTTTTGCAGTGTGCACACACACCTGAATACACACTATGAATGCACATACACACACACACACACACACACACACACCTGAATGCACACTATGAATGCACATACACACACACACACCTGAATACATACTATGAATGCACATACATACTCACACACACACACACACACACACACACACACACACACACACACACACACACCTGAATAGATAGATAGATAGATAGATAGATAGATAGATAGATAGATAGATAGATAGATAGATACCCCCCCTACACACACTCACCCATCATCATCATTCTGTAAGTACGTGTCCTTCACACCCCATTCACACCCCAAGCATTCACACACACTCTGACTTATGACTGTATGACTCAGCTCTAACTCTGACTGAGTGTGTGTACATGTGTGTGTGTGGTTGTTTGTGTGTGTGAGTGAGAGAGAGAGGTTGCTACACTACACACGGCCTTGCAAAAACACACAATTCTCCATCACAAGTCTGACGCTGTCACAATCATCCTTACAAAACAATAACATGACAGACTTGCTTCCTCTTTCTCCACCCACCTCTCTCTCTCTTTCTTCTCTCTCTCTCTCTCTCAATTAAATTCAAATGAGCTTTATTAGCATAACATGTTTTTGCATTGCCATAAATTAACATAATATCTGCATACAGATATACAGACAAACAAACATTCTCTCTCTCTCTCTCTCTCTCTCTCTCTCTCTCTCTCTCTCTCTCTCCCCTCTGCCTCTCTGTGTCAGTTTGTCCCCCTACTGTTACTCAACTCCCACATTTTCTCAATGTCTAATTTCCTCTGTCTGATGAGTGATTTACAGACAGACACTAAGATCTTAACGAAACACAGTATGTGCTAGTCTAACATGCTTCACAACTCTGTACACATCTACGGTGACTTGTGAGTATTTCATAAGTGATCAGACTCTGCTGGGTAACTTTCCCACAAGGAAAGTAATGTGCTTATGTCAGGCCAGACTCAATGGAATTTTCCACTCACGCAATTTATTATGGAGGGTGACCTTCAAACGGACACATCTGCAGGACAGGTCATCACTGAGGTTATCTCTTCTGCTAATACTGTAGATCCCTAACTGCATGTGCCCCCACCAACACACACACACACACACACGCACGCACGCACGCACGCACGCATGCACGCACGCACACACACACACGCACACACATGCGCGCGCCCGCACACAGACAGATAGTCACACAGATGAATGAGAAGAACGATCACACACACAAGAGTATTTTAAGATGTCTCATCCTGAAAACAAGCAAATGTGTCTGCCAGTGTGTAAAAACAAGCCAATTAAGTCAAATTGATCTTTCAAGAGAGTGCTAGGTAAGTCTCTTCATACTAAAACCAATACCAAATAGATTTTTTGATCTTAATATAAGATTAATAACACTTGGTTAGATTTTATTTTATGCAGTACACACACACACACACACACACACACACACACACACACACACACACACACACATACATACACACACAGTCATACTCTGAGATAAATGAGAAACTATCCTCTCAGAGCTACTTTAACAAAAACAACATGGCTGAGACCTACCAATGTTTTATTGGCTACTAGTAGCATGTATTTAGCCCATCTCATCATATACACGTCTTAAAGGAGAAAACCAGCATTTTTCACATAGATCTCTTTAATAACATCATGCTCATTGAAGCTACCTGGCTTCAGCAACTGGAGCTAGGTTGCGGTCGTTTTCATTTTTATTTATTTATTTCTTTTCGTTTTATTTCGTATGGACAGTACTCGGTGACCTATTTTTCTATGTGAATTTGATTTGATAGGATTTTTAACAGGTTTACCAAGTGACTGTATCTATCAAATATATAAACATTTTGGAGAGCCACTCAGAAACATGTAGTGTAAGCTACTGGTAGCTCACGGGTTCATTGGTTCTTATTATGTGTACAGTATATGCATCCATTTTAATCAGATAGTTTTGCCATGTTGTTGGATGTTAAAGTATTGGATATTTAATTGTCATGCCAGTGTATTTTATGTATGTGTATGTGTATGGGTGTTTTTGTATGGAAGAAATAAAAAAGCACATAGATTTTCAAACAACATAAAGGTATTAAAAACAATGGTATTTTCTTTG
>NW_027468640.1:15958753-16051253 GCF_046254945.1 Alosa pseudoharengus
TCTCAGTCGCTTTGGTGCTTTTCTCAGATCAGAATTAAAATTCTCATAACTATTAGTTCAACCTCCACAACATTTAGTCATTTGTGCACATCATAGTAGCAATTTCTCCTTCCTCTGAACAAATTGCAAATGCTTTTGGACATGTATCAGTTGCTTTCATACAATTCTCTGCTGTTTTTTAACATTATCATTTGCTTATGTCATGTCAGTCAAAATGAACTATACTTATGGATACTGAATAGTCGTTCCCAATAAAACTAATAGTCTTCATTTCATTGCTTGAGTCATTCCATACAAAATTGGTGAACTAGTTATCAAATTCTGTCACAATGCTGTAGAATTGCAAAGAGCATACAGTAAAAATGTACGTATTCAGTGTCTTGTACTCACTTACTCCCCTAACTACAGCAATGTGTAACTTTACTGTAGTTTTCAAATGGCTGTACATGTACTGTATAGTGCTGTCTTGAGCATGTTCAGGTAGTGTCACCGAGTTCTGACCTTTTTTTTGCATTGGAAAACACTGAGAGAACTGTCATAATGAAAACATGACAAAGCCATTTGACTAGTTCATAAACGATGGTGTCAAGACTTCTCATTTTGATGACACTGACAGTTTCATTGACATGAATACCTGCTTTTGAGGAATGGACTATCCATTTTGAGCAAGTGACGTGCTTTTGCAGGTCATCCAATAGGTTTTGCAGTTTGCACTAATTGTTTTGAGAAATGCACTAACTGCTGTGCAAATGTTAATAGTGATGTGAGAATAGCACCAAAGCGACTGAGAAAAACTGTAAAACAAAAATAGACCAATCTTCTAAAATGGATTTTTTCGCGTCGCGAACGGAACGCTTCAGTTACGTGCCTGGTGTAGCGTCCCTGTTAGACTCATCACTATGCCTGTCCCTGGTCATTAGCCTCACTCGATTTCTTTTCTTCACCGGTGTGTGTCTGTCACTCCCACACTGTTTATTCTTCTTCTGATTCTTTCATTTAGTTTCATTCAGTTAAATATTTAGGATGCATTCTACATGGTGTAACTTATTATAAATACATTGGTACTGCTACACAACAGAAGGAACAAATTAAAGTATGAAGAAATTAAAGTATTTAATGCTCTGTTTCTCCCACTCTCTCTCTCTGTCTCTCTCTCTAGTGTTGGACCTGCCCCTGTGTCAGGATAGCCAAGACAGCCATCAGACCACCTTCACCATCTACCCCCCTAACCCCCACCTGCTGAGCCCCAAGTCCCCCCGCATGGAGGTGCAGATCATCCCACGCCCGCGGCCTTCGCCCATGCGGCCTCGTATCGACCCCTGGAGCTTTGTCTCCGCGGGCACTGCCCGGATCGGAGGGACTGGTGGCGGCGGCAGCAAGCCGGGAACCCCATCGGACGCCCGATCTCCCGGGGCTTCGCCACTGGGCTACCAGCTGTCTCCCACCAACCCTTTCATCACGAACTGCGGGCACCCCTTCCCCTCGCCCGAATATGACCCTTTCACCCTCAAGGCCCAGCCGGCGGCCTCTATGTCCATCGACTCGCCCACGCCTTCGCCCTTTGACCCCTTCTCGGCTCCGCCCTTCCCCACCGCCAGCACCGCCGCCACAACCTCGCGCTCAGCGCCGTGCTCGGCCAACGGGAGCCCGACGCTGTCCTCGCTCCGCGTGGCGCCGCTGAACCCGGCTGACTCGCCCTTCGTGGACCTGGGCTGGGCGGCGACGACGGCAGCGACGTCAATGACGCGTGGACGACCAGTAGAGGTCGCCAGAGAGCGGCTGCTGTCACCGCGGAGAGCTCTGGGTCTCAGTCCCTTCAGGTCCCCAGCGCAACTCAGAGACGATCGCTTCTGAATACACACACACACACACACACTCCCATACACACACACACACACAGGATGCCCCTCCCCATCACAGCCTCACAGGGAGATCCAAAACCGAGGTCTCATTTTTTCCCTTATGTATTTTTATTGGGGGGGAGGGGGGGGGGGTAAGTCATGGAAGGGCTTTCTCTGAGGAAACATGGTGAGTTGTCCTTTTTTTAGGGCACAGGGGATTTGGACTCTTTTGGACTAAAAGGAAAAAGAGAAGAGGAGATGGAGAAGAAAGGATACATAACAGGAAAAGGAGACTCCACACACACACACACACACACACACACACACACACACACAAACACACACAGCTCCAGCAGAGGCCTATTCTGGAAAATATAGTGAGAGACCGGGAGAGGGCCATAACCAGGAAGTTTGGGTACATCCGCTGTGTTGCCATGGAGATGAGAGGAATGATTGCCGCTAGGGCTCATTGACTTACACACAGATTCTCTGAAAGTCTGTACCCAAACAGATTCTCTGAAAGTCTGTACCCAAACAGATTCTCTGAAAGTCTGTAAAAAATCCAAAACAAGAAAAACACAAGGTCGCTAATGCCATGAATTTCTGCTTTCTGTGTCTGGACCTATCCAAACGAGCAAACGAGTCTGCTTAAAACCCGACTGGTGGGAGTAACGGTCTTGCGTTGATCTGCCCAATCACAGGCCTGTATTTATCTGTCATGTCAAAGTATCTGTTTTGTGAAAGGGTTGTGTTTTGCGCTTCTCAAGTGTCCTCACAGTATGCGATTCTCATTTGCTCTCATTTGAGAGGCTAACCGGTTGTATTTTTTTTTAAGGGGGGGGGGGTGACACACTGGCTACAATGTGGAAAAACGACACACACACTCAGACACATGTACCCAAACATGTACACAAACATATACAAGCACACATACATATTCACATCAGGCTTGTGCAAAATTCCAGAATTGAATTGAAACTGGCTCTTAAATTCCAATTCAATTCTTGAATTTCACTTGCATTTCAATTGAGGTAGCAAACAGGAAGCAGAATTGCAATTCGAATTGTGCACAACTGATTCACACACACAAATACATAAATGCGCACACCACTTACACACACGCACATATACTCACACAAACACACACACACACTTCCTGTCACTCTAAGGTTTGTCAGCCTTGACTATAAAGACTGTGAGTGATAATACTTTCAGAGCTTGAATGTTGCTGCTTGGGGAGTGTTTCAGTCCAAGAGATGTGAGGATTGTACTGTGGGCCACACCTACACAAATCCCATTTCTATTTTTCTTTTATTTGCAAAGTTTTTATTTTTTGGTCAATGGAGTGAAATGTAATCCACAAAGTCAAGCCTGTTCCTCCAAAAATGGCAGATTCCCGGCATTCTGAAAAACATTCCAGAACACAAATGAGCTTTTGACCCATGATGAAGAAAAGCTAAATAAAAGAACGAAAGACAGGGAGAGAAAAAGAGAGAAAGAGAAAGGACACACATACACATACACACTTAGACACACACACACACACACATACACTCTACACATTCCACACAATCGTGCCAAAGAATGTGACCGCTCAGGCCTTTTTGTTTTTTGGCCACCCTTTACTGAGAGTCCTGCCACCATTGTCCTGGTTCCTTCGGTTCCTGAGACTCCCTCCAGAACCCGCTCTGACCTTGGGCCTTGCCCGTGGCAACACCAGGCTCGTAGGTGGAGTGGGTGATTTATTCCGGGGTGGGCCGTGTGGAAAAATCAGGGCTGGCAAACTACCATGGGCTTCCACCCTGACTAGGGATTTGTTTCCGGACACAACGCAGGGGAGGAACAGAAGGCGATGTACAATTAAGCCATGGTATGCTAACATGTAAAAAAAAAAATCTGAGGTGTTTCTGCTCAGCTTCAACACCTACAGGGAACCAAATCAAGACTGAGAATTTTTACTCTCACCACTACATACTGAATGGCTGGGAAAATAAGAGATATCGAAAGGTCAGAGGGGTATCCATCGGTTTTCATTTAAGTACACACTACAAAAGTTAGTAATGTACTTTGAGAGAAGGCTGTTAGTTTTATCTTATTCAAATGATGAAGTGTTAACACCAGACAGCTCTCGTGATTGGTTCAGAAACTGGACACCTCGTATTGAGCCGATTCTTCTTTATTTTCTCTCGCTTCTGCACCATCAGGCAAACAAACTACTGACTGGATCTTGTCTCAATCCATTCTACCTCTGTTCCAGGGTGATGTCCACACATCCTACTCAGATCTTTATCTTTGTGGCGGTTCATGTGGTTAATGTTAGTGAGTGAGGCAATGAGAGCATCCCAGGTGTAGGAGCTTAGGCATAGAAAGTGGTGCTAGCTGTGTGAAGGAATCTAAATCGCTAATACAGCTCGTGTTGCAAGCCAACATGGCTAGTTTTTCTGTCAGAAGGCTAACTGTATGTTGTCTGTTGCTGTCTCTTTCCGGCCCGCCGTGCTTTACAAGACAAATCATTCAGTGGTCTCATGCTAACATGTTTTCATTTCAAGCACTCAAGTAATATCAAATAGTATTTCACTGTGAAACAGCAGCATAGGCTAAATCCATTAACTAGGTATAGGCTAAGCATCAGATTAAGACGTGAAATGTGTGAAGGGCTTGGGATCCTGAATATAGGCTACAGTAAACAACTTGCTCTGCTATTCACTGCTGTGGGTTTCCTGTGAATGATAATCAGAAGTGACAATCTGCTTTCATAATAGTTAAGGACCCCTAGGCAAGAAAAGCCAAGGATTTTTTTTTGCCTGGTGAATGATGTGCTCTTTCAGAAAAGAAATATCAGGGCAAATAAGTTCAACTCTCAAATAAGCATCACTTGCAGTTGATAATCTGTGGATCAGTTGTGGGAGTGTTTCCTCAGAGTGCAGTGTTTGTGGATATGACTGAGATGTGTTGGCTCATTTAGACAGAGGACAATGTTTTTCCCTTTTTTTAATCATGTTGTCCATCCTTTTAGTCTTAAAACAACACAGAAAGCACTCTAAATCAGAAAGATTTCTGAAGAGGCTATTCACTCTCACTCTCGCAATTCTGAATTTGATAGACATGCTAAGTCAATTTGAGCCCTTCCTCTAATCACTGATGATGAGGAGGAGAATTCATGTCATAGCCTCCATGACTCCCAAGTTGCAGGAGAAATATAACCAGGACAGGTTGGGAAACTTTAGAACAACCGCAAGCCTTCACTAAAACCAAAAATGGTTCGGTTCACTTCTAGGGTGTGTGTATTTTAAAGGATATTAATCACTAAAGCAAGTCAGGCTGCCAATTCTTTTTGTTTTCCTGCAGTTGAGCAACTTCCTCTCTCTTTGAGATCCGTTGGGCTTTTTTCCCTTGTTCAAGGTCACTGCTGATTTTGGACTTGTGTTCCATAATATTCCATTCATTCCTGCCTTTGTATAGTTCATGTGGAAACTAAAATCGTCAGCATAAAAAAAACATAAGCAGTATCAGCGTTTTAGGCCCCTCCGTGCACAGCATCAACAGACATTCAGCTCAACTTTTCTTGGAGCTGTTCTCTCCCTTTTCAATGAGCTTGTCCTCACTAGTGTCACGACTAACACAAGCACAGGACTGTTCTTGAGTCATTTTTTAACATCAATGGGCAAGTGTACTCCAGGGTGGCGTCCAATCAGAGCTCTCGAGACAATCACCTGGAGCCAGTGAGGCGAAGTTTTCTTCTGAGCTAGAATGACCCTGCTGTTCATTCACAACTCATGGCTTTCAGTTAAGGTCATCCTATCATCAGTCCACTGCCTCCCGGAACCCCATAAAGTCACATACTCCAAATTAAATCACTTGGAACACGGGATTCTGTTGTCTAGACGACAGGGTTCTCACAACACATTGCTAAGAGCAACTGAACCAGGTTACTGTAAACAAATACAGACTTGGGACTAAAGCATAAAGAAGACACTGTGATAGGCTGCACACAGCCTGAGACCACACACTCTCTCACACACACATACACACACTTCCTTTCTGTGTCAAAACTCAACCACTGTAGCTAGAACTCTTTGGCTTGTAAAGAGTGCTGTTGACTGGCGACTGAAACAAACACTTGGCAAGTAACCTGGGCAGGACTTCCTGGTAGTTTCTCCAGAAAACACCTCCTTCAGCTGTAGTCTTAGCCTTTTGCCAAAGATGGGTTGCCAACTACCTCGCCTCTCAATCTCTGACCTAGGAACGAGCCATGATCAATAGCCTAACTGAGTTACTGAGAAAAGTCCTGACAAATAAAATAATAATTATTATTATTGGGACTTTCATGTTAGATGTTGATTGGGTCTCTAGTAAGCATGAGGGGGAGTGGATTGTGATTTGTGGATGTACCCACTTGTGGTGCAGTGGGGTGTAATTAGCTGGGACTTAACGGAAAGACAACCATTTTAGTGACGATCAATCTGCCTGGCGCAATCACACAGAAGGGTTGCCTGTGTGTTTTCTTCCTCAGTTCTGAGTACTGGAGGAATCTCCCCTGTGGTGAGCATTGAAACAGATACAACATTCATGTAGCTGAGAGATTATAAAACAAAAAAGATAAGAATTTTAGAACTATTGATATTTATTCAAGGCCTGTATACACTGGACGAAACACTTCAACAGGCCTCAGACAAATTCCACGCCAGGATGCTTGATTTAAAGTGTTTTTTTTTTTGTGTGTTATTGTTCTTTTTTCATGCCTTGTCATTTTCCTTTTTGTGTCTCTTTTTTCCACCTTTGTGTTGTGTCTTATTTTCACTGGAGTAGAACCAAGGTATGGGTGCTGCAATGTGCAAATACAGAATCTTTTTCTCAATATTCTCAATATTAAATGCAGTGTGAGGATAATCACACTGTATTATCAGCCATGTGTGTGCGTTTTCATAAGACTACATGAAATGCTTTTGTTAACATACAAGCAAAACAAACAAAAAAGACTGAATGACCTTTATAGGTACACATACAAGAGTTGTGAGCAATATGAGAATCTGAAGAAATCTTAACTCTGCAAAGGTGTGATTGCAGAGTTTCTTTTCACTTTTTACACTTTTGCTTTTTATTAGTGCATTTTCTGCTGATTTTATTTTCTGATGTTTTGTTTTTCCAACCATAGGCTTTATAAGAAATACAAATATATATTATATTTCATATACATCTCAAAGCCAGCATTTGGTATAAGACGTTGTTTTTTTTATAAACAGACAAAAAAAAAACAAATCTTCTGCCTCTATGCTCGAGGTGTTCTATTCTTGTGTTTCGTTGTTGTTTATTTTGTTTGTTATTTGTTTATTTGTGAAATCTTCTACTGGGCTGGGCCTAATCTTTGAGTCTGTAAGTGATTTGAGTGAGTGCAAGAATGAGTGCGTATTTTGTGTTTGTGTTCAACTATTTTAACGGGGTTTTAACCTGTGGAACATTAAGAAAAATGTACAAAAAAAGACCAGAAGTGAAACAAGACCAAATAAAATTTTAACACAATCTTGAAGAGGACTGTGGGTTTTTTTTTTTGTGTGTGTAACATCCTTCTAACCATCCTTCATGTACAGATTTGTCAATCCTCCTGATGAACAAACCGAATCATTGTACGATGGCACTTTTAAAGCATGAGGGAAGTTTGGATGGAGGTCTATACATTGTAATACTTTTAGGCATAAACTTTTCATGCATAAAGTTTACATGTTTATTCTAATGGCTTATCAAGGTCATGCACTGATTCCCCCATCCACCGAATGGATCTCATATTCTAATAGCTTCTCAGGGTCATACACTGATTCCTCCATCCACTGAATGGATCTCATATTGAGAGCCTTCAATTGTACTAGTCCAGGAGAGTGGTTCCTCTGAAGTGGGTGACAACTGCTTGCAATCTTGTATTAATTTTAAAACGTTCAAATCTTTAAATACCTGGCGTTGTCATTCACCTTATGTTATAATCAATCTCACAATAGGTGCATGCTATAACCCATCTTTGACTCAAAAGTCTTCTTTTGGCCTGCTACAGTGATGCCATCTGGTCACCACTAGATGGCGAAGTGAATAACATTGAGGCAGAGCTGCAGATAGAGTTTGGACAGCTTCTCAACAATAGGTGCCATACTGGTGCCCTATTGTGACCTAAAGTCAGACGGCTGTACAGTGTAATCCTACGGGACAAACATGCAACATCAAAGTAAACCGTTATTTTCACTACTCTCAGGCTCATAAATATTATTATGGTGTCTAATTAATTTTACACTCAAACTGTGTTGTCCCTATCTGGACATAGAGATGTGTTAAAAAACAACACAAGTTGTGTTATTCTCAACACACACTGTGTATACTTTTAAAATGAATAACAAAAGCAATGTGTTAGGCGAGTTGTGTTACATTCCTACATGTATATATGTCTGTTTACCGCTCTGTTTAACTGAGAAACGGTATGAAGTGACAGGTTGCACAGTCAGTCCATGTTTTACCTTATTTTCCATTCCATGACATGTCTTTCTCATAACAACCCCCAAAAATGAAGAGGGTACCGGGAGAAGTTGTGACCGACACAGATCACAGAACGCTTGGACGGAGTGGGTCACACACTGGGCCTGAGTTCGGTGGTGATATAGGTAGCAAGCTACATCAAGCCGGAGACTCCGAAATGGGCGAGACCTCTCTGGTGAAGTGAAATTGAATAAACCATTCACATGCAACCAGTGTTTAATTCTGATCTATCTATTTATCTTTTATTACAGTTTTTCTCAGTCGCTTTGGTGCTTTTTTCAGATCAGAATTAAAATTATCATAACTATTAGTTCAACCTCCACAACATTTAGTCATTTGTGCACATCATAGTAGCAATTTCTCCTTCCTCTGAACAAATTGCAAATGCTTTTGGACATGTATCAGTTGCTTTCATACAATTCTCTGCTGTTTTTTAACATTATCATTTGCTTATGTCATGTCAGTCAAAATGAACTATACTTATGGATGCTGAATAGTCGTTCCCAATAAAACTAATAGTCTTCATTTCATTGCTTGAGTCATTATACAAAATTGTTGAACTAGTTATCAAATTCTGTCACAATGCTGTAGAATTTCAAAGAGCATACAGTAAAAAATTACGTATTCAGTGTCTTGTACTCACTTACTCCCCTAACTACAGCAATGTGTAACTTTACTGTAGTTTTCAAATGGCTGTACAAGTACTGTATAGTGCTGTCTTGAGCATGTTCAGGTAGTGTCACCGAGTTCTGGCCTTTTTTTTGCATTGGAAAACACTGAGAAAACTGTCATAATGAAAACATGACAAAGCCATTTGACTATCTTGTTCATAAACGATGGTGTCAAGACTTCTGATTTTGATGACACTGACAGTTTCATTGACATAAATACCTGCTTTTGAGGAATGGACTATCCATTTTGAGCAAGTGACGTGCTTTTGCAGGTCATCCACTAGGTTTTGCAGTTTGCACTAATTGTTTTGAGAAATGCACTAACTGCTGTGCAAATGTTAATAGTGATGTGAGAAAAGCACCAAAGCGACTGAGAAAAACTGTAATGAACTTCGGCCTGACTCTGCCCAATACGCTGTCAAACTGTCATTACACTGTTTGTATGTGGCTCTGGATTGTGGTGGGATTGGCAGTATTCTGGGTGAGGATGTGCTTGTGCTACAGGGCTGGGAGGGCTTTATTAAAAACAATTTAATAACCTAAATTAAATTTGACAATCTAAATAAAATCATTCAGCCAATTCAATACCATGAGCAGACTGTAAACATGTATCCCTTTAGCTACACCAGCTGGTGGGAGTGCAAACCACAGAGTATCCCCTTCTCAGCAAAAGCATGATACAACAACCAGCAGGGTGAAATACTACACTCTTAAAACAAATGTGTTGAAAATAACACTATGCAAGTTTTGTTGTTTTCAGCGCAAGCTGTGTTATTTTCAACACATATTTTGTAACAAATAAAAAAGGAAACAACACAAACTGTATTGTTCCTATCTGGACACAGAGATGTGTTAAAAACAACGCAAGTTGTGTTGTTTTCTACACAAAACAACACAACGCAAGTTGTGTTGTTTTGAGCTAAATGTGTGATTTGCAAGTTCTGTTTTATGAGCACAATAGGAAGAGGTTTAACACTAAAACACAGGTCACACCTCTTTGGTCATGACAGGGGTGCATAGATGTCAGATTATACACCTGTCACTTTGCAGTTTATTGGGTGGTTGGTGTGTGAGTGTGTGTTTCTACGCCGGTGTATTTGTGTCTGTGTGTCTTCTAACATGCACAACATAGGTCATCTGACCGAACAGATATCACACCACTAAAGAAACGGCAGATACACACAATTGCAAAGGCTTTTATATGTGGGCAAATAACAGGCAAAAATGACTAGAATCAAGAGTGGGTTGTAAAAAGATACATTTAAAAAGCATTTTAGACAGTAAAGTAACTACAGGATGTATCCCATTTTCCTAAACAAAAAATCAGTGATCTTCAGATATCTGGTATTTAGTCAAAGTCACGTCTGAAGTTCAAAGCTATTATGATGCAAAGTCATTAACAGTCTGAATTTCTAAAACTCATGATTTTGTTGCTCATCCGTTTGGGTTAAAGGGACACCAGGCAATGTTTTCGTGTTAATTACTCATCTTCGTAAGTCGGTATATGGTTAAATGACTCGTTACAGGGCGAATGAAGACTCTCTCGCCTGCCCCTACTGCCTGTAGGAAGAATATCCCGCTTGCAAGTTCAGTGTATCGTACCCACCGACCGAAGCAGGATCAGTTTACAGCAGAGAGGCAGGCTAACGAGATTGTTGCAAACGTGTGTATAATGGAAGAGCCGTCAAAGAAGCAGCGAAAACCCTTGACGGAAGACGCATAGAAAAGGAAAAGAGCATCAGACCGAGCGAGGGGGAGTTTCGTAGAGAAAAACCATCAGGCTTGCCTGGTGTCCCTTTAAGTAATACATTATATCAGGTAAAGACAACAGAAGCTATTGAAGCTAAATGATCATAAGTCTTACACATCAGTGTTCTTGCACACCAGTACACACAGCAGAGGTTCTGTCACCACTCGTAAACTCATGATGGACACAGCTGTAGTGGCCCATGGGTCATAGTCATAGAAAGGGTCAGGATAGGTCACACAGCTCAGGACTAAACACGGCATGTAGAGGACTACAAGGGTGAACAGGGCAACAGCAAGCACAGATAAACCTGGACGCTTGTGTCTGAGTGGGCTAGGAGGAGAGTGGCAAAGTCTGATGGTAAACACACTTGTTATGATGGCCAGGATCACTGGCACCACACAGAAGATGAGGTTGATGGTGTAGCCAATGGTGACAAAGTGACAGCTGATCATGAAGATCCATACAGTGACAGACAGAATTGAGGACCAGAGGAAACTCACAGAGCATGATGGATAAACAAAAGACACAACCCCCTCTAGCGCCACCAGCTGGTGGAAGTGCAAACCACAGAGTCTCACTTCAGCAAAGGTATGATACAACGCCCAGCAAGGTAAACGATCATGGCATGGATTTCCGTCCAGGAGGCTTGTGCTCACAAAAGGACTGAGGAGTATCTCTACTATATCACTGAAGATGAGGGAGCAGATGAACGGTGAGACATGACCCCCTGCTTCCATATGGCGTCTCAGAGAGTGGAGAGCCCAGATGACAGTGGGCAGCCCCGCACACAGACCAGCAGAGAGGAACAAGGACAGACGGATCTCCACAGTCATGGTGCAGGAGTTGGATATGTGATTCACTGGTTCTGTTTTATGAGCACAATAGAAAGGGGTTTAAGAAGATAGAGAACCATACTGAAGGGTTGATTTTGTTGATAAGGTGTTTCATTTGCCCCACTCAGAAGAATGGAGCCGCATGGCAGAGAGGTTGCATTGACCTGCCCTGGTTATTAATGCACTGATTCAATTAGGATTTGAAAAACGTGCAGTGTGTGTGTGCGTGTGTGTGTGTGTGTGTGTGTGTGTGTGTGTGTGTGTGTCTCTCTCTCTCTCTGTGTGTGCATGCACGTGTGTGTGGGTGTGTGTGTGCATGCACGTGTGTGTGGGTGTGTGTGCGTGTGTTTGCACACCGCTGCTAGATTTCTTGTGGATGAACAGCACACATTCAAGGGCCTTTACTTTATTTAGCATTTCCTGTTAACATGTTACACACTGTGCATCTAGACCGTGCATCTGATTACACCATTGTGAACAGATCACCAAGCACCAACCACAAGCAGTAAAAAACTTTTGTTGTAAGTTTGCAAAAAGTTTAAGAATGCATATGAAGAGTTTAGATGCAAAACCCTCTAAATCCGCCTGGCCACTCTTCTTTTAAATGAGCATTTTTTACTAGGTTCCTATAGATTTTTGCCTACAAATCGATATTTCAGACCAGGAAGAGAGTGGTATTTACGTAATGGGTTTTAAAGCAAAATTATTTGATTAATGTATACTATGTGTGGTGAGCATTCACTCATCATCGTTATCTCATTTTTCTCGGAGGTGGCGTTTAGAGGGTTTTGCATGTGTGCTTCTCATATAGTTTCTGACACTTTAAAATTTGACATGCCATTTTTATATTTTCATGAGGCTACAAAAAAATAAAGTTTATAGGATCAGAATGTTATGAAAATAAAATTAAATAAGTCGCTAATATTAATAAAAGTGCAAAGATATATAAACATAATTAAAGGGCAAAACTGATGAGGCAGACAAAAGCTAATATTGTACCAGATGGATTAAACTAGGACAATGGTTTTGGAACAGTGAAGAGTTGATTCTGGAAGACTTTTATGTGGATGAGTAGATTTATTCTGTATATTTATATAACAAAAGTTTCGCTCCAAATTTAAAACCATAAGCAACTCTGCCAATTATTATGAACATACATCATTGTTCACACATGATCATTTTCAGTAGAAGTATAAAAAATTGTACTGAAAGGTATTGACAATTATTTTTCAGATATCTCTATGAAGATACAACAAAAAATGTGCGTTCCAGGTGGTAATGTGGCCCCGACGCGGCAGTGGAACTTATACCTCGTAAGTACATTATTTTCTGTTAAACAAAGCCATGGAGTCCATTATCTGCTTATACTACAGTTGCCACTTGTGTTGTGTTAATTTGCTGTTAATTTAAACTTTTGTTAATCGTTAAAATGGTCTTGTTTGTAGAACTACTTCTTTCCGCCCCATATAAACAAATTTCTCAACTTGCAGGACAAACTGCTGTTACTAGTTCTATGGCCAAAGGCCAGTTGTTAGTTCCATCTCTATCGTTGCAATGTGTCTGATGCAATGTGACAGTACATTTAAACTTTACAACGAGTTTGGCGAATTAATATGCAAGTGTGATACGGCCAAAAAACTGGAGCTACTTCATAGGTGTACAATTAAAAAAAATGAATAGGCATTCTAAACACCACATCACAATAAATTAAACCAAGCATAAATTATGAAAATTATGTCTATGATTGTCTGTAATTTTGTTAAGTAGCATATATAACTATGATGGTGTATAAGTCTCACTGAATAACTTCTCAATGTATCTGATATACAAATATAAATAAATTTGCTTGAATTATGTTTATTCCTTGTAATTTCATTCCGGTTTGTACCGTATGCTTTCATAACCTCCAGAGCTTTCACTTAATACAGCCATGGTTTAACAAGCGAAATACATAAAAGCGTATATAAGGTCTTACCTGTTTGGCCTAATGTTACAGAACTTAATGCACTCTCTGAATGGCCTACACAACACTACACCACTGCAGTTGAGAGAACCAGGTCCCTTCCCCTTCTCTTCATTGCTCTATCTTTCACTTTCTCTCTCTCTCTCTTTCATTTTATCTCTCCCTTTTCTGTTCAGTTTAATCAACTGAATAGTAAGTATAAGTAAAATGATGTTGCTTATTTACTGAATCCTACCAAAAGGAAAAGAACAATAATGAAATAAAAATGAAAAATGCATTCTTTTTGATATCTCACATTTCTAAATGACAAGTTTCCACTTAAGATTTAAAAAACGCATTAATTAACTCTGCAGTTCAGTTCAGCATTAAATCATCAAATGGAACCTTTAGTCAGCAACATTCATGGTGATCCACTTGGAATACCAGATCCCTAACCACAAGAAAAAAAAAAAATTCAACGTTGATTTTTGAAATCATCTTGTCTTGACCTTGTTTATGTTATGACCAGAGCCAGTCTTAATATAAAAGTGGGGGCTCGTCCGGGATTGTTTTGTTCTCTGATTTCAAGTTGCAGTCAGCAATCATACATGATTTCAAGCTCATAACATGCTTTGCCACATTCAGCAATCATATCCTCATGATCTGCTAGCTGCCCATTCCGTGAGTACACTGTAAAAAAAGTTTGGTTCTCGGCCAAAACAAAATGTACGTTGTTTTGGACTTCCTGCACTGACTGCACCATTAAACAGGTCCTATATTTAGAAATGAACGTCGGTGGGCTAGTGGCCTACTTTGCCAACCACAGATTAAGCCATGCTGTGCAATGCCAGTTGTTTTACTTTGAAATGTATGATACGAGATAAACGGCTTTCTCTAATTTGACATTGTTTGCACTTGTTCTGTGCGGAGGGGGGGGGGGGGGGGTTCTAAGGGCCCAGCACTGACAAGGGGCCCCAGAGAACAAACATTTATTTCATAGGGCCCAAATGTTCTAGCAGTGCCCCTGGTGTGTGCATGTGTGTGTGTGTGTGTGTGTGTGTGTGTGTGTGTGCACATGTATGTGTGTGTGTGTGTGTGTGTGTGTCCGTGCACATACACATCCTGTTTCTCTGGGTGGTGTCTGGTGCCTGTCTCAGTTGGTGGGTATGTTTCTCAGCTTGTGTTTCCTCACTGCGGTCTGCTGCAGGGCAGTTCTCTAACAGGGGGGAAACACAATTGAAGTTTTTTTTGTGTTGGCTTTGTTTCATATCTATGTGTGTATATACTGTACGTAATGGTATATAGTAAGGACCCATATGGACTGAGAATGGAAGAATAGAATTTTGACATATTTCACAAAACCCAGCCCATAATTATTCACTCTGCCTTGATTGAGTATTTGTCAAAAGATCTGACTCACATACCTAAGGGTTACAGGCAGTGTATGCATTGCACACCTTTTGTCTTGCTAAATGAAGCAGTCTAAAAGGGCAGCCCAATTTTGATAGATTCTTGTCAATCCTTCATATATACTGTACACTAAATTACAATGGTCGTCCTCCATTATAAATCAGCTATATGCAAAACAAAGAAGCAATTCAATAAACAGTTCAATAATTCAAGCATGCGAGACCATATCCTAATATTCCACTAAACCATGCTTTATTAAAACCAAGCAGAGTATACCCTACACACATTTGCACTCATCTATAATTTGAACTCATTGGCAAAGTGAAACTAACTTCGCCGTGGTGTCAGTCAACCACTAATTACTTTCACTATTGACTGACAATGGGTTACCATCGAAAACATAACCTGGAAAAAGCAACAATTACCCCAATAATGTTGGAATGACTGAATAAAAAATGTTTATCCTGCAAAAGAATTGCTTATCTTGTGACAGTGTGTATTCAACTGTGCTTCATATTTGCCTCTCTGTCATTACCAATTTGCAAATGATGGGGAATAACTACTCATTGTGAGATGTATTTTGTAATATCTTTATTCTACAGTAATTTCTGTATGTTTTTGTAATGTTTTGCATGGATGTGCGCTGGTGCACATTTGTGGATGAAAGAAACATAGTGCATTGTGCACCCGCCCATATCACTGTTGATAATGCGCCCTTAAAGGGATATTAGCATCTCGCCTGCTAGAATCACATATAAAAGTGACTAAGATTTCTGGTAATTTTCCTATTTAAAACTTGTCTCTACTCAAGTTAAAAAAGTGTAAGCAGCAGGCGAGATGCTAATGGTCTAATCCGATTCAATGATCTATCAGGCTGGAGCTAAAAGCCAGACTCAGAGAATGGCTGAAAGGTAAAAATCAATTGTTTGACTCAAGGGGAGGTGGAAAATGAGTGTAATTCCCCAAATGATGGAATATCCCTTTAAAATAACATATAAACAACTCACCATGGACTTCTGACCAGGTTTCTCTTAGTCAGTGGCATAGTCAGAGAGGAATGATGCCAGGCACATTACTACCAGGTTGGTCAGAGGGCCAGCATTCATGTGGCAAGAGCCATGATCTGAAACTGAAATACAGGAGATAAGGAATCTCAAGTTTCACCGAAAGCTGTAGGGCGGCAATAACTGCAGACATGGCAGACACAATAGCAACGAAGAAACAGGGAGAACTCCTGCTTATCACTTATAAGCTAAAAAAAACAACTAATGAGACCCTGCTGAAGTCTGAAGCTGTAACAACTGAGTCTCAGCCTACCTTTTTTGATTTCATTACCTATTTTAATTTCTAAACTGTTTCTGTACAATGTTTTTCAAGTCAAAGCCTTGCGAATTACTGTACATGTTGATGTTCATTTATTAAACTGCTTTCTTGTTTAATTCTAGAGTGTGAGTGTTGAGCTTGGTCATCGTGTTACAAAACAAGCCTGATCATATCAAATAGATCATATCTATCTATCTATCTATCTATCTATCTATCTATCTGAAGTACCCCTTCAAATTGTTGAAAAATATCTGAGAAGGTGATGGAGAGCTCCGCAATGGGGGCAATGGTATTGCAGTCAACCCCCAAGTGCTCAACATCTGACCAAGTGCTAGAATTGGTCTGTAACCTTGCACATCTAATTATAATAACCATTATGTCAACATGTCATGAATACAAAAACAGGTGCATCATCTGTTTATGACAAATACATCTTCTGGTAATGTCAATCCTGATTGAAATCAATGAATGAAATGAAATGACCAAGATAACTTCTTGATTCACTTTGATTAACGTCAAGTTCTCATAATCAAGACAACTCAAACAATGCCAACGCCAAAAACTGATGACACTTATTAAAATGACACTTAATGGTGCATAAATCTTTATGACAGCATCATGTCGTAGTTTATCATGCCACTCTCATGTAGATACCTTCAAGTAAAGTGTTACCACAATGCTACATTACTGCAAAAACTTGTCACTAACCACTGCATCCGTAGTGCATCCATCTGTCATCCATTCTTATTCTAAACTAAACAAGCATACAATACACCATTTTAGAGAAGGGGATATTTGGATGGTATTAAGATAGGCGTCAGTACTGTACATTTTACTTTTAAATTCTACAAACATCTCCGAATACACTAACCTGACTCTCGCCAGATGAATTTCGCCCCGCCTAGCTCCACTCATCCATCTGGAACCGATCCATTGAAGTGTTGCTTCAGAAGGCTGGGCCTAATCAAAAAATGCTTGCATATGATTGAATAAGCCACTTGTCCATCATCTATTGACGTGCTACTTCAACCACTCACATCGAAGCCAACCCGTGACGCTAATAACAGTCTCACAGTCGCGTCTACGCTATGTCACATCTATGAAACTCCCGCCCTGCGTCCTGATTGGCTGAACCATAAAGTCGGTTGCAGAAATCACTCTCAATGGAAGAGGTCCCAGATGGATGTGAGTGAAGCTAGGCGGAGCTAAGCGGAACGAAATTCATCTGGCTAATGTCAGGTTACGAATACACAGCTATGGACTGATTCTCCAATACACAAAATGCCTATGGATCTTCACCATGTTGAGAACATGGGGTATGGTGTTGGAGGGACTCCGGATATTGCTTTAGTCCGGTAGAGATAGTCCCTCTGATTTTAGAGACAACTGTTTGCAATCTTGTAGTAAATACATATTTAAAAATGAATATACCTGGTGTTTTCATCCAACTTGTATTATTCCTACATATTTTGGCCTGCTAAAATAATGCCATCTTTTCACCACTAGTTGGCAAAGTGGAGAAGATGTAGTTTGTATTGACAGGATTTTGAGTGAAGCTGTGGTTATGCTAGGGTTGTGGTCACTGGCTCCCCCAGCTGGCAATATAGAGAGTGACCACAATAGCACTGAAGGCTGTCCAGTCTCTTCTTGAACCAGTAATGAATGAGAGTACAAGTACACCTGTGTCCACATAAGACACAATTACGTGATGGCTTGCACTGTCCTTTGATTTAAAAAAAATTAGGTGTTTTCTATCAGACTCTCTGAATGTATGTCCAACATAATTAATATAAAAATAGACAACTAAATAAATAGATTGTGGGGTTAAATCTGAATATATGAATTGTAATTCAGGGCTTAAGTTTTTGATGTTTGGCAGTCTTCTGCCCCACCATTGGTGGGCAGTGCTGAGTAGTTCCATCTTTAACAGCCTTCCTGATGGCGTTATCGCTTATTTAGTCTCTTCACTGCTCTACACACGGATAGTTTGAAGGTGAGCCGGTCTGAGGAGGAACAAGAGAAGTAAAGGTTAGCTATTGTTTAAAGGTTTCAGAAATGTTTAAAAGTGAAGGAAAAATGTATTTTCCAGGTAACAGGTTATTGTACTATAATGATTCAGGTAACAACTGTCAGTACCAGTAGTATATCATATTATATCAAAATGTGCTTTACCAGCTCAGTTTCATCAATATAAAATTTGTGATTTGTTAAAAATTTGTGAACTATTGGAGAAATATAAAAATATATATCTGGTTGCTTATGTTGACAATTAAGAAAAGTAATCACTGACTCTTGAATTTCCCCTTGAGGATCAATAAAGTATATATCTATCTATCTATCTATCTATCTATCTATCTATCTATCTATCTATCTAAAAGAAACATGCAAGTGTTCTGATTTTAGTTTAGTTTAGTTTACCAGCTCAGTTTAATCAATGTACAATGTAATTTGTTAAACTTCCCTACATAGCCTACATATACATTGAATTTAGATTTCACGTGTGCATGAATTAAATATAAATGCCTTAGAGAATGAAAGAAACAAAAGTTACATAGGTTTCAACAATTGCATAGACTCTTGAACATTTTATATATATTGAATATATATTGAAGGTAGTATTTAGACACTTTCCATGACTCATTCAAAAGAAAATAGTGATTCTCATCATTATCTAATTTGTTTTTTTATTTTCCATTTTATTTCCAAAAATTAAAATGTAAATTTAAATAAAAAAAAAACAGCTAGATTTGACTTTGAATAAAGCTTTACTAGTCCTACAAATTACCAATTTATTATTGATCTTTAAAATACATACTGTAGAGATCACCAGACACCTGTCTTTTGTCCTCTATTCATTTAATTTAGCAGATTTTTTGTTCTAACAATGAAATCGGCATGGACCTCTGTGCATAACTCTAGTTAAGAGCCTAAAAGATTTTGATTAACATACACTAACATACATTTTTATTTATTTGTTTTTAATTATTTTACTTATTTAAGACGATTTTGAAGTACAATTTTATTGACTTGAACTTTCGCAACTTTTAACCATTTCAAGGCCCTACTACAGGTTTTAAAGTAACGCTAATAACACTGAACAGTGTGGTGTACTCTGTGGTTGTGTAAGTAGGCCAGTTGCTGTGGCAGGCTTTGATAACTAGTTTTGTCCGTTAAATAAAGTCTTGCTCTTTTTCCTATTAGTGCTATCAACACACAGCATGTACAACACACACACACACACACACACCATATAATACCTACAAACACTCTCGCAGACAATAAATACTTTATACGTCAACTGTGTCACATTATATTCATTCATATTTAATATCACAATACATACAAATATACTTGTCAGCAATTATTTATCACATATTGTCAACTACTAATTTAAGGAATTGATGTCATTTTGACAGGATATCCAAACCCAAAATCTGCAGGCAACAGAGCCACCCGTGACTCGTACTTCCCACACACTGACTGAAGTAATGGATGACAGCACCATGGCGATCATCCTCAGTTCGGGCGTGTACGAGGGTCTGTTTATTTGGCTTTGGGCCATACGTTACCTGTACAAGGACTGGCGTGGAGGTGGCAGAGTCTCCACCTTCATCATCTTCCTCCTCCTCAGTGATCTGCCTGACCTGGGTATCACACCCATAGTGTTCCAGAATATGCTCGGCGGCCCGCAATCTGCTCAACAGCCTGACGTCTGGAGCCTCTCTGCCCTGTTTTTTGGGACACGGCTTCTTGCCATTTACCTCCACCAGCTGGTGGCGCTAGAGAGCGTCCTCTGTCTCAGACACCCCCAGCATTCAGCTCATATCTTCTCTCCTTCCAACTCCATGATTGTCTGTCTCTCTGTGTGGGTCAGTGTGGCATTTGTTAGTCGGCTATGTACCACTGAAGTACCCCTGTATTTCAGTTTCAGCGTTTATGTAGTATTGTGTTTGATACCTTTGGTCATAACTATAGCCACATGTGTTCTGGCCCTCATTGACTGTCCAATCAGCTCTCAGGCCTCCTCCCCTGGGCAGGGAAGGGCAGCCATGCTGGTCACCATGGCATCAATTGTGACACTTGTATTTGTTTACCTTCCACTCCTGGTAGTCATGTGCCTGGCACATTACCCATCATTCCTCTCTGACGGTCATCCCTTCTACAGTGTGCCAGAGATGGCCTGGGTGCTGACCACCTCTGCTATGGGAATGAGAGTGATGGCTGACCCACTCCTGTGTGTGCTGGTCTGCTCTCAGATCAGAAAGATGAGGTCTGCCACCACCAATGAGAGAGATATGAGTGTAGTGCCCCAGGCAGGGGACCAGATTGATTAGGCTAATGCCACTGATGATGGATTGGTGTTTGTTTACTTTCACATCGGCTGTTTATCTGTTTGTTGAATTGCTTCAATAGTTTTACACATGGCTGATTTTTGCAAGGGAAGGAAAACCGATCCTACTATTTAGTATGTATTTTTGAATGTATTGGTGTATACAAGGCGATGGTGGTCTAGTGGTTAGGAATTTGGCCTTCCAAGTGGTATGAGAATGTAAGACAATGAAAAGAAAATTAAATGTCAATAAATGCATAATTATATATTACTTATATTTACTGTTCAGTCGATTAAACTGAACTGAGTATAGAGAGGTGAAAGAGAGAGAGAAAGGGAGAAGAGGGGGTGGCTTATCTTCTCAACTGCAGTGGTGTAGGGTAGTGCAGGCCATTCAGTGGATGCAGGAAGTTCTGCGACACAAGGCCAAACAGGTAAGAATTTATGAATTTCGAATTTCGAATTATTAAACCAGTTTTTGTATTAAGTGTAAACTATGGAGGTTATGAAAGCATATGTACTTTAGAGGAATGAAGTTAAAAGGTATAAACATATGTTCAAGTTAGACAAATTTACATTTTAAGTTATTCAGTGTGATATATGTATGCCAGTGTATATGTCAGCAACATTTTGAGACAATCACAAGTATATTAACATGACATACATAAATATGTATCATTGTATTTTAATAGTGTTATAAAAACAATTGCTAACACCTTTCAGTACAGTTTACATGTTTTCATACTCCTACGAAAATGAAAAAAAAAAACAATTACAAAATGATTGTGTATTTGCTTTTGTGAAAATTGTTTAGTCTTAAATTTGGAGTGAAAATATTTTTTGCATCTTTTTTGTAAGCATACAGAATAAATGATCCCACATGTTAGTAAAATGCTAAACATAACTGATTGCAAAATAGAAACTCAATATATTTGTACACTGTGCGTTTTTTTTGTTTGTTTAAAATTGATGTAATTTTGCTCTCAGTACAATTTAAAAACCCTGTATTATCAAGTTTACAAGTTACGCGAATTGCATACCGTCTTTTTAATGCTCACACATTCTCTCTCTCTCTCTCTCTCTCTCTCACACACACACACACACACACACACACACACACACACACACACACACACACACACACTGCAGTCACTTTTATTAGGAATAGTCTACTATTTTTAAGAAATTGTATTGACTGTTACATCTATATATCTACTGCACCTTATATTATTATCAATAAAAAAACCAAACTTTCAAGTTGCTGTGGCTATTACACAACAGAAAGTATAAGTTACCTAAACCATATTTGCAATACAATTTAATATTTTAGAATCAACTCCTCACTGTTCCAAAAATAGCTATGTCATCTGACACAATGTTAGCTATTGTCTGCCTCATCAGTGTTTTGTCTTTCCTTTCAACTATGTTTTTATAACTTTGCATATAGTTAAATACTTACAATCATAATGGTTTGCTTGATTTCAATTGAGTGCTTGTATATTATTATTACCATGATGATGCTAAATTTAATTTTCATAACTTTCTATTCTATTCCTACAAATAATTATTTCATTGTGGCCTCATAAAAAAACTAAAAAATATATGCATATCACATTTCTAAGTGTCAGAAAGCCTTTTTTTACTTTTTGCAAACTTCTTGCAATTTTTTTTCTGCATGTGGTTGGTGATTGGTGTTATCTGTTCTCAATGGTGTGGTCAGATGCACGGTCTAGATGCACAATGTGTAAGATGTTAACAGGAAATGCTAAACAAAGTAAAGGGTGTTCTCTTGCATGCTCTTCATCCTCAAGAAATCTAGCAGTGGTATGCAAATACACACACACACACACACACACACACACACACACACACACTTAACCCATGCACACAATTACATGCATGCAAACACACCTTTGCACACACATCAATCACACAATGAATTGTCAAAATCTGCTCAATGCTCTCCCCTGACATGACCAAGATGATCTACAGTATTTCTTTTGTTCTCTATCTTTTTAAACTACTTTCTCATGAAAACAGAACCAGTGAATCACACATCCAACTCCAGCACCATGGCTGAGGAGATCGTGCTGTCCTTGTTCCTCTAGGTCAGACTCCAGAGACACATAGCAGAGTCCTGGGGTCATATTAATACCACCTGGTTAAAGGACCACTTGTTGATACTAGTGGCTCTGATAATATTCTTTAAACGTATGGTGTCATAATGTTTGCACTGTTAATGCTACTCTACTCTTCTTTGAAATATGTATGAAAGGCATTTTTTAAAAAGTTCTAGGTCAAGAAACGTAAGACATACAACTGTTTCATATTCATTTTAGTTTTAGTTAATTTCAAATGTTCAGTGAAACTTGGATTTGTGTCTTTGAAGACTATGCAAATTGTAATTTTATTTCTGGCCTGTTGTCTAAAAGATTAAATGATATTACCTTTGCTTTTCTATATAATGTTTTCCTTCTGGGGCATGGCTTTCACTTTTATAAATAAATGTATCTGTGAGTAAGTTTTCAGTTTCTCAGATCTTTCTTTTCACAACTGACAAACACACACACACACACACACACACACACACACACACACACATACACACATTTACACTGGTTCACATTGGCATACTTAGATTCATATGTACACTTGATCACTGGGTCCTCGGTCCTCTGTTGCTCAGTCTCTCCCCCTCCAGCACTCCAGATATGAGACTGGCCTGGACCTCTGGATGGTTGTACTGAAAATCTAGTGCAACACTGCCACCTGGTGGTCTGATTGTAAAAGTGAAGCGCCAGAAAAGGAAGAAGTCATGGGGCCCTATTAACCCTTAGAACCCGATTGACGCAAAAAGTGCGTGATAGAACAGAAGTGGGGCTTTCCAACAAGACTACGGACTTCAAAATCTCCATAATGGAGACATTGATAATGGGCTAAGCCCGAAACGTTTGTTTCCTAATTTTTGTCCTTAGACTCATTGTTAAAACCTCGGCTCTCACTACAAATTGTATTAGTATCAAGCCCTTGAGTGCGCCTCTGTTTTTTCTACTGAGTCTTGAGTTAGTGAATTAGCTTAACATTGTGTGCTGATAACCAGCAACTATAGATAGTAAAAGAAAACAAGCAGCCTAGCCTACAAATTCTGTAATTGTTGCGTGGTGCGTGCGTATTCTCTCTCCCACTCAAAAGGTGTGTGCGTGCATAGTTTTGCATTAAGTTGATTTTGATAACGTGTTTACTGTAAAAAAACTTTACTTTAAAGAAAATTGTAGAGCCTACTGTCATGCAGTTAATGGGATACTGTGCAGAGTTGGGAAGTCATGGTAGGCAAGTTTGGTGTGAATAAGACTTAAACACAAACACAGGAAATTCTCTCTCGTTGTTGAGTAGCCTGATGGTACGCACAGTGGGTACGGCCGTACACCTGCAGGCGCGCCTGGCAGCCTGTTCCCCAAAATTCTGTGTGTTTCTCTGGGAATACTGAAGGGAGGGGTGAGCTACCTCCCTGGTGTATTTTGGTTGGTCCTTTGTTAAAATGTATTATGTTTTTTTGGAAAAAAGCTGCTGCTAATCAATTTAAATATAAACATAAACATAAACAAACGCAACTTCCTGCACCTTTAAACAGCCTTTATTTAGAAATGAGCGTCAGTGGGCAAGTGACCTACTTAGCCAACCACAGATTAAGCCATGCTGTGCAATGCCAGTTGTTTTACTTTGAACTGTATGATATGAGTGAAACGGTTAAAAGTTGTTAAAAGTGTTTTTGTCCTTTTTTTCCCTCTATTTTCACTTTGTTTGCACATGTTCTGTTTCACCAGTTGTTCTGGCAGTTAGTCAATATAAACATTCAAGGTAACACTTTACTTGACAGTATCGACATAAGAGTGACATGACACTGTCATGACACATGAAACCTAACCCTAACCCTAATCCTAATCCCAACCCTAACCCTAACCCTAACCCTGACCCTAACCCTAACCTTAAAACCTAACCCTAACTAACAAAACTGAATGTCACTTAATAGCAGAAGCGTTATGTCATAAATGGTCATGACTTGTTTATGACACGTTCATGACAGTGTCATGTCACTCTTATGTCAAGTAAAGTGTAAACACATTCAATGTATCAAATAAGATTAAACAAATAAATATATAACTGGTTTAAACCAAGCTCATCAGGCTTGTAGTTAGGCAGATGTACAAAGTTGTTTGCTACGTTGTGCTATTGAACATCACAACCACATACAAACAAGGATAACACACTTGTCACACTTGATTCTAAGGGCCCAGTACAGTATTATTATCAAGTAGGCTAAATAATGTAGTCAAAATTATAACTATTGTAGCTATTTGTTTCCTTCAAGTGGCCAGCATATGCTGGCTTGCATTAGAACAAAATTATAGGCACCCTTGATTATGTTCTTTACATTGAGTTGACTGTGTGGTTCTACAATACAGAGATCTGCCTTGTAATATACCATAATGTATGTAATATATATAATTTATCAATTAAATGGTTATTAAATAGTCATAATTTAAGTGGTTATTTTTCTAGCAGCACTCCTGGTGTGTGCATGTGTGTGTCTGTGTGTTTGTGCACGTATCTGCGTGTGTGTGTGTGTGTGTGTAATGTGTACGTGTGTGTGTGTGTGTGTGTGCACATCCGGTTTCTCTGGGTGGTGGTGTCTGACTTTCGCAGTTGGTGGGTATTCTCAGCTTGTGTTTCCTCACTGTAGTAAGATCTACAGTGCCACAGTGCAGTTCTCTAACAATTGAAGTGTACTTTGTGTTCCATATAAACTATGGTTGTATATACTTAAAGGTATATGGTAAGGACCTATTATGGAGTGAGAATAGACGAATGGAATTTTGACATATTTCACCTTATATTTCAGCCAAGTATTATTCACTCTGCCTTGATTGAGTATTTGTCAAACTTTTTGACATAACTAAGGGGTGTAGGCAGTGTATGTCACTTTTTCGGCAATGAAAAAGTCACCCCACAAAATATCCACTAAGGGCCATTAAATGATGACTTCATGTCTGGGTGCACACGCTTGGTGTCTGAAGGGGCACAGTTGGTAAGCTTCAATATCCAAACAGGGTGATTATAATGGGTTTTCCCTATTTAACAGTTTAGCCTCATTGGAAAGGTAATGTCAGGAAATATGCCAACTTGTGACACTGTAATAGGAAAAAACATAAAGCCGTATCAGCATATTAATTAATTAGTAATATTCTGTGTAACCTACTGTACATGTAGGCCTACTGCCGACCGCAAGCAATATGCTGTTTCACCTTGTAGTGAAGTTCAACCTTAATACAGCTTTCCAAAGTGCTTAGTTGGAAAAGTGCTTAAGTCAGTGGCAGAATGCGCGCAAGAGTTGTATAGATAAAAAATGCTTAGCTTTTGTAGTAGGTCCTCCCAAAGTGCGTAACTGGCTAAATGATAACTGAAAGTTGAATAATGTTGAAATAAGCAATTACAGCAATTGTCATCTTTTTTAATATCACATATTTTTGGATAATATACCAACTGTGTGCTGACAATTTTAAAATGCACACATTACTTACAAAATGCCTTTATGTCTTGCTAAATGAAGCAGGCCATTTCTGATGTGTAGATTCTTATAAATCCTTCATTCAAATCACACCAAATTACAATAAGTTTTCCTCTCCATTATAAAACAGCAATATGCAAAACAAAGAGGCAGTTCAATAAACAGTAAACATACAAACAATTTAAACAGTAGTCAAAACAATATGTCTGATCCCAGATCAGTCTGAAGCTCTTAAAGGTGAAGTCAGTGGTTGTACGCTAGCTGCTCATTCTGTAATTACAGTATAAAAAACCTGGTCTCTGTAGGCAGTCCAGGTTCCGAAAACTGGAAACGAACTTAACGAAACCCTGTGTGGAGTTTCTTTTGGAATCCTATTGGTAGGGGTTAGCTACCTCTCTTGTGTGTATCATTTGGTCATTAGTAAAAATATAATATATGTTGTTTTGGACAAAAGCGTCAGCTAATGAATTTAAATGTGAACATCAACATAAACAAATGTAACTTCCTGTGTAATCGTTGACTGCACCTTTAAGTATCTCTCTCAGAGGTGGCAGACCTCATCTTTCTGATCTGAGAGCAGATAAACTCACACAAGAGCGGGTCAGCCGTCACCCTGAAACCCATAGCAGAGGTGGTCAGCAGCCATGCAAGTTTCGGCACACTGTAGAAGGAATGACCGTCAGAGAGGAATGGATAATGCGCCAGGCACATGACTACCAGGAGTGGAAGGTAAACAAACATAAGTGTCACAATTGACGCCGCAGCAACCAGCAAGGCTGGCCTTCTTCCCTGTCCAGGGGAGGAGGCCTGAGAGTTGATTGGATGGTAAATGAGGGCCAGCACATCTGTGGCAATAGCCATGACCAGAGGTACCAAACACAATAGTACATAAATGCTGAAACTGAAATACAGGGGTACTTCAGTGGTACATACTAGCCGACTAACAAATGCCACACTGACCCACACAGAGAGACAGACAATCATGGAGTTGGAAGGAGAGAAGATATGAGCTGAATGCTGGGGGTGTCTTGAGACAGAGGACGCTCTCTAGCGCCACCAGCTGGTGGAGGTAAAGTGCATGGAGCTGTGTCCCAAAGATCAGAGGGAAGCGGCTCCAGAGGACTGGCCATTTGTCGGTTAGCATCTCGCCGAGAATTTTGTGGAACATGAAGGGAATGATTCCCAGATCAAGAAGGTCACTGAGGAGGAGGAAGATGATGAAGGTGGAGACTCGGCCACCGCCGCGCCAGTCCTTGTACAGGTAACGTATGGCCCAAAGCCAAACCAACAGACCCTCGTACGCGCCGACATTGAGGATAATCACCATGGTGCTGTCATCCATTACTGAACAATGATGGCTCTGAGGTTCACAGAATGCGCTGAAGGGGCAATGATGATTTTACCAGTGGGAGATTTTGAGTTTGGGTGTCCTGCCAAAATTACATCAGATCTTTAAATTAATATTTGTTATATGTATATAACTATATATATAGTTATATGTCTTTAGATTACAGTTAATTGATTTATCAATTACTTACATTCTTCATATCTTAGCATGGTGTGTATATATGTTCCTGTGCATACCTGCATATGTGTCTCTACATGAAGTTTGTTGAACACTAGAAAAACACTATTTAAAAGACAATTGCCAAGTGGCCTACTTAGCCATCAACAGATTAAACCTCACAATATACTGTATAGTATTTAGTACAAGCTAAATGTTTATATTGATGTTTTTATCAGTGCAATTTATCATTAACTGGCAGAGCAACTGATGGAACATAAAAAAATCAAGACACAGAAAATAGAACAAAAACACAACTTTGAGCCGTTCAGCTTTTATCATACATTTCAAAGATAAACGACTATCTATGCACAGTGTGGTTTAAGCTGTGGCTTCATAAGTAGGTCACTTGCTATGGAAATCTTTTGTTACAAGTTTTGTCTGTTAAATACTGTTTATATATACATATATATCTAAACCGCTGGGCCCTAGGCCCTCCCAACAATTACTTTTAAGTTTTGAATTAAACTTGAAAATTCATTAAAACTTTATAATACCACATACTTACACTTCATTGACAGAAAAACATCAACTCACTGAAAAGCAGACAAGAAATTTGCTTGTTTTTAGGGAAAATTTGCTTAACGCACGGGCAGACAAATTTGCTGGTTTTCAGGATAAGGCGTCTTAAAAGAAATCAAACTCTTACGAGAAAGCATTAGGTACATTTCTTTATACTGTAAACAATGCCAACTAGATTTTTTGATCTTGATAAGATTAATAAGACTTGGTTAGATTTTATAAGATAAGCAGTTTTTGCAGTGCACAAACTTGAATAGCATATTAACCTCATAGCTGAAGAAGACATTTTGCTAAATCAGTGCATCTAGACCTCGGTTAATCACTTAGTACAATCAGGGTTACAACCTATTTTTATTTTAGTCTGTCTATCATTTTCTCCAGTAATTGATTGTTTGATCAGTAAAATGTCAGAAAACGGTAAGTCCTCATATACCTTGTTTTGTCCACACACCAACATTAGTTAGTTTACTGTCATAGAGGAGTAAGTAAAGCTAAACATATTCAAGTTTAATACACAAGCAAACAGTTTGACAAAATTACAAAAACAGTTGTCGATTAATTCAATAATTGACAACTAATTGTTTAATCAATGTGTTATAGCAGCCCTAAAATACATTGGAACAGTTGGATAATACACACATTTTCTCTTTTTCACCTATCTGAAAGCTTTAGTCAAAAGCTGGCCTTTACCTCTCTTGCTCCTCCTGAGACAGGCTATTCATCCGTGTGTGGAAGGGTGGAGCAGAGAAGCGACTAAATAAGCGATAACACCTTCAGGAAGGCTGAAGAAGGAGGTGCGAGAGACAGAGAACAGTACTCACCAATGGTGGGGCAGGAGGCCACCATACATCAAAAATTTCAACCCTGACTTTATTTATAGATTCATATTTAACCCATAGTCTATTTGTTTAATTGTTTCCCACCACGGTTAATAGTTTGGACTTGCGTTGGACTAACCGTTATTTGTATGGGGGTCTTAAGATCGTCATAAGGCTTAGTACTGTACACTTTTAGTTTTAAATTCTGCAAGTTTCTCAAAATACACAGAATGCGGATACATACAATACGGACTGATTCTCGAATACACAGAATGCTTATGGATCTTCACCATGTTGAGAACATGGGTGATGGTCTTGGAGGGACATCGGATATTGCTTTAGTCCAGTGGAGATGGCTCCTCTGATTGTAGTGACAACTGCTTGCAATCTTGTAGTAAATACAGTACATCTTTATGAATATACCTGGTGTTTTCATCCAACTTGTATTATACCTACTTATTTTGACCTGCTAAAATAATACCATCTTTTCACCACTAGTTGGCGAAGTGGAGACCATAGAGAGTAACTACAATAGCAATGAAGGCTGTCCAGCCCCTTCTTGAACGAGTAATTAATGAGAGCACAGGCCTTCTGTGACCACAGAAGAGACAATGACAAAATGGCTGTCCTTCACTTTCGATAATATTAGGTGTTTTCTGTCTGACTCTCATTAGTTTTCAGGAAATTGAAGAAAACTTGTATTGGGAAAATATTTCAACAGTGTGTGTATGTGGTTTTGAGAGTGAAAGAAAAAAAGTTAGTCATCAACAAATGCAAAAGACTGGAACATTTTATATACATTGAATATATATTCAAGGTAGTATTTACACACTTTCCATGACTCATTTAAATGAAAATAGTGATTCTCATCATTATCTAGATTTTATTTTGAATAAACAAAAAACAAATTCTGCCTGATTCAATTAATCCAATACCTTGGATGCTGCTTTACTCGTGCTATTGATCTTTAAAATACACAGATATCTTTTGTCCTGTCTGCTTTTCATTTTGTCTTCTAACAATGAAATCTGCTTATTATTTTACTTATTTATGATGATTTTGATGTACAATATTATTGACCCGTATTGTTGCAACTTTTAGCCATTTGAAGCATAGGCCCTACAGTACATGTATTAAAGTTACTCAAACTACACATTGTGGTGTACTCTGTGGTTGCGTAAGTAGGCCAGTTGCTGTGGCAAGCTTTGATTACTAGTTTTGTCTGTTAAATAAAGTCTTGTTCTTTTTCCTATTAATGCCATCAACAGACAGCATGTACAACACACACACACACACACACACACACACACACACACACACACACACGTACACATGGCGTATACGCGGGTCTGTTTATTTGGCTTTGGGCCATACGTTACCTGTACAAGGACTGGCGTGGAGGTGGCCAAGTCTCCACCTTCATCATTTTCTTCCTCCTCAGTGATCTGCCTGATCTGGGTGTCACACCCGTAGTGTTCCAGAACATGTTTGGTGGCCCGTAATCTGCTCAACAGCGTGCTGTCTGGATAGAGAGAGGTGAAAGAGAGGGAGAGAGAAAGAGAGAAGAGGGGGTGGCTTATCTTCTCAACTGCAGTGGTGTAGTGTTGTGTAGGCCATTCAGTGAGTGCATAAAGTTCTGCAACACTAGACCAAACAGGTAAGACCTCATATACACTTTTATGAATTCCACAGTTTTTGTATTTAGTGAAAGCTCTGGAGGATATGAAAACATATATACATTACAGGAATGGAATTACAAGATATAAACATATGTTCAAGTAGGACAAATGTATATTTGTATATCAGATACGTAGACAAGTTATGATTTATGTATGCAAGCATATATAAATCTGTATATAAATCTGTATACATAAATCTGTATATTAACATTAAATACATACATATATTGTATTTATAATAAAGATACAGAAGAAACACATTTTAGTACATGTTTTCATACATGTAAATTACATTTGGGAACATCTTAAATTTGAAGTGAAAATGTTTTATATATATATATATATATATATATATATATATATATATAATATATATATATATATATATATATATATATATATATATATATATATATATATATATATATATATATATATATATATATTATATATATATATATATATATATATATATATATATATATATATATATATATATATTATATATATATATATATATATATATATATATATATATATATATATATATATATATATATATATATATATATATATATATATATTATATATATATATATATATATATATATATATATATATATATATATATATATATATATATATAATATATATATATATATATATATATATATATATATATATATATATATATATATATATATATTCTGTAATTCAGTTTTGCCTAGTCAAAACGAACATTTTAGATATCCGCAACTGAATTCTTCCTATCCATAATCGTCATTTCAGATATCCACAAAGACATTCTTCCTAGGACAAATGACGCCACATTTGCCATTCATTTCTATGGGGTTTATCATTACGGATATCTACAATTCAGTTGCAGATATCCACTATGTGAATTACGGATATCTGCAATTGAATTGTAGATATCTGTAATTCCAGTTAGAGATATCTACAATTTGATTCTGACTAGTCATAACTCCAGTTGAAGATATCTTTAATTCACTTCAATTCAAGATATCTACATGTTCCTTTTCAGATATCTTGAATTAAGTTTTGACTAGGCGAAATGACATTGTAGATATCTGTAAATGGAATTTTGACTAGTCAAAATGACGTTGTAGATATCTCAAACTGGAGTTAGGGATAGTCATAATTTGATTGTAGATATCTATTATCAAGTTATAGATATCTTGAATGAGTTTTGATTAGAGATATCTGAAATTGGAGATATCTATAACTTTCATTCTGCCTAGTCAAAATGTAATTATAGATATCTTGAATTAGAGTTTTGACTAGGCGAAATGACGTTAGAGATATCTGTATTGCTATGCAAATTAGGCCCGCATCCCACTTTAGGCGGGAGAAGAGCGTGTTGTTGTTCAAATCATCAAATCACATAGCACCTGTTAACTGTTAACTTTGTAATTAGCACCATGTCAGAGCAGCCAGAGGGCGAAGGAGTTTTTAATCGTCTTTTTAATGCTGCAGCCTATGCAAGACAGGAGCTGGCAGCAAGAATTGATGATTCAATGTTGCTTTGATTTTTTCGATTACAGCCAACACCATTATGAATGGAATTTCCTGTAGCTGGTGCTGGTGAATTTAGCAGGCTAGCCTAGGCCTACTAATTAATGTAGGCTACGACATTACAGCCTGCTTATTCTTCTTCCATTCATAGAAATAAGGAAATAAGCCCACTTTTTCTTCGATTATGTTGGGGAGGGGAAATTAGCTGACAATGTCTAAGTAGATGGGCTAGCCTAGAAATCTAGACGGGCTCTGCTACGGAACTAAAGAGCAACGTCTTGCACAATAATTTGCACTAGTCATAATGACGTTTGAGATATCTTCACCTTTCATTCTGCCTAGTCAAAACTGAATTAAAGATATCTGCAATTGCCATTTAAGATGTGTGACGAGTTGAATGTTGTTTTCAATGACGTGAGGACAGATATCTGTAATTCAGTTTTGCCTAGTCAAAACTAAATTACAGATATCTCTATCTGACGTTTCGACTAGTCACAATTACGTTACAGATATCTTGAATGACAATTCCAACTATCCAAAATGTAATTGCGACTAGTCAGAAAGACGTTGTTGATATCTACAATGTTAATTCCAGATAGTCAAACTTAGCGGGTAAATGATAAAATCGCTTGCCATAGGCTCTGCTACGGAACTAAAGAGCATGTCTTGCACAATAATTTGCACTAGTCATAATGACGTTTGAGATATCTTCACCTTTCATTCTGCCTAGTCAAAACTGAATTAAAGATATCTGCAATTGCCATTTAAGATGTGTGACGTGTTGAATGTTGTTTTCAATGACGTGAGGACAGATATCTGTAATTCAGTTTTGCCTAGTCAAAACTAAATTAGGCCTACAGATATCTCTATCTGACGTTTCGACTAGTCACAATTACGTTACAGATATCTTGAATGACAATTCCAACTATCCAAAATGTAATTGCGACTAGTCAGAAAGACGTTGTTGATATCTACAATGTTAATTCCAGACAGTCAAACTTAGCGCGTAAATGATAAAATCGCTTGCCATAGCCTAAAGGGCTCAACATGCTTCTGCGTCAACACCGCGGCGTAGCTACGCTGCCACTCCTGCGGCGCCGTGACCCTTTTATGGTTCTGCGTCGGGTTGCTTTGCATCGTGGTGCATTTCACCCCCATAACGCTCGGTATCGCCTGTGTCTGCGTCGCTCACCACCGAAACAATAGGCTGTATGATCGAAACGGTACTCAGAATGGCAAGCCCCATAGACTGTCATGCCAAAATATTAATCTTATTTGTTTGGCTTTTTCTTGCTTAGATTTTGTACAAAGTATCGAGAACACAGTAAAATCCATTAACCTAGTTACTGTAACCAGCAAATAAGTCTGAGGTTATTTGCGAGATGTCTGCCAGCCAGTTTAAGTTATGGTAGCAAGCGAACTTTAGCACAACTGCCCACTTGCTGGCGAAGTGCTAATTTCAAAACGTTACTGACATATACTGTAGACACTTTACAAATGGATAACACTGTCATTGTAACCAAAATATGTCTGAGTTTATTTGCCAAGCTTATGTCAGTGAACTAGCATGTTGCTAACTCCCCACAGTAGGCTGCTTGTAATGCCGACTATCAACACACAGGCATGGCCGTAGCTACCATAGAGGACACCGAGGTCATGTCCTCGGTATTTTTTTCTTCAAGTTTCGTTTCATTTATTAAGTAGGCTACAAATAGGCCTAGCCGACGAGACAATTATCTTTGCATCAACGGACCGTCACGTGATAGCCTACCTCTGACATGTCAAAACGAAAGTAGAGTCGAGTCGGCCATCGCGGAGTGTGTCCTAAACTAATTAACGAACGCAACGCAGCTCACATAGTTTAAAAATGAACTTCAAAATAAACTTGACGTCTTGTTAATTTCTGCCAGTAGGCTAATCTTAATTAACCTGACCTGAACAAAGGCTGTCACAAAGTTAACGTTTGGAAAGCCAGCAGAAGAGCAGACAGAGAAGGAGGAAATGTAGGCCTAATTGGTTGAATAATACAATAACTGGATGTGGCTACCAATGAGATGCTAAATAATGAAAATGTATGTTGAAATTCAGTGGAGATGCAGTTAGCTAACCTGCATTAAAACCGAAGCTATATCAATGTTATATAGGATGGATAATGTTGTGAAGGATATTATCTCATGGCACAAATATTACCTATTGTCAAATTATATCAATTATATTATTGTTCAGTAATTTAGAGACTTGTTGTTTTAAGAAATCCAACACAGGAGACAGGGGATAGAAATCAGGCAGTTGAGAAGAAAGAGGAGAAGAGGGAAATGATAGGTGAAGAGAAGAGGGACATGATAGGTGAAAGAGGAGAAGAGGGACATGATGGGTGAAAGAGGAGAAGAGGGAAATGATAGGTGAAGAGGAGAAGAGGGAAATGATAGGTGAAGAGAAGAGGGACATGATGGGTGAAAGAGGAGAAGAGGGACATGATGGGTGAAAGAGGAGAAGAGGGACATGATGGGTGAAAGAGGAGAAGAGGGAAATGATAGGTGAAGAGGAGAAGAGGGACATGATAGGTGAAGAGGAGAAGAGGGAAATGATAGGTGAAGAGGAGAAGAGGGAAATGATAGGTGAAGAGGAGAAGAGGGAAATGATGGGTGAAGAGGAGAAGAGGGAAATGATAGGTGAAGAGGAGAAGAGGGAAATGATAGGTGAAGGGCCCTCCTAGTGAGAGTCAAGATGTGTCACTCACTGTGTCAGAAGGTAGCCTACAAGATCTGCAGCCTATGACCCTGCAAATTATGCAACATTTGCTACTCTGATGAGAAGAAGCAGCTCATTCTTAATAACAGATGGAGCAGGGTCCAGTATAAATATCCAAAGCCAATTTGGGAAAAGGCTCAGATATACAGGTGCATCTAAAAAAAATATTGTGGAAAAGTGTGTTGGTTCAATTATAAACAAAACATGTTATAATCTGAACAAATATATGGTTGTTGGCAAAATGGGGGGGGGGGGGGGGGGGGCGCCTAGCATTTCTAGCGACGCCCCTGACCTCGCTATTTGAAAAATCCTGGCTACGGCCTTGCACACAGGACGAGTTGACCAATCACAGTTCTTGCAGTCGACGCAAAGTTCAAATTTGGAGGTGCACATCGACATGGATGGATTATGAACCCCTGGGCACAGACATGAAAAGGCCCCACCCTACCCACCTTAGAAAGTTGATAATGCAGTAATAGTGTGGGGTCCAGGGGCCCTTGACTGAGGGGGCCTATTAAGATATATCACATATTAACATAACCCGTGTTATTTAACTGAGGGGCCCTATTCAGATATCAGGGGTGGAGAACGTAGTAGTGACTTCACACAGAGGCACACTTCACACTGGATCCAGGCCCTTGGGCCCCTGGGCCTGGACCCAGTAGGCCTGTTCAGTAATCCATCCCTGCACGTCGAGCTACGGCAGAGGGGTCAGAGAGGGGTTGGCGGCAATGTAGAGGGGTCTGCGGGGGTATGCCGTCGATTCGATGCAGAAACATAAAATGTTTAGCCGTAAAACATTTGTTTCTTTTTCATAGGTAAACCCGCTACACCTCTAGATCAGCCATCACCAAATGGCGGACCGCGGTCCGAGTCCGGACCGTGACGTGATCCTATCCGGACCCAGACCATAATAGCCTAATTTAGATTTTCACGTAAGATTTCAAAGCTGCGCTAAATGTTTCGTTGGTTAGGATAACAGCATTTACTGCAGGAGCTTCAGGAACCATAATTTCGCTTGCTGCTACTCAGCCAGTGAAATCTGTGAATTCTGATAAAGTCGAGTCAGTGAGTAAAGTAGCCTACTATGGAGAAGAGACTGATAGCCTGAAACGAGCGAGGAGAGGAGATGGGACGAGAAACAATCAGATGGATATCTATGTACACCGTGTACACACTGCCGCCGTCTTGAGCTGCAAAAGATACAGGAAGTCATTCATTTGCAATGGAAGCTGGCTTCTCTCAGCTGCAAGAAGCGGCAAATCTGTCGGTTCTGAGCGTTGAAATTTGGTCAACTTTATGCTAATGAGCTATGACGCGATTCAGCGGCAAATGACAAGCAATGTAGAATGCTACTACGTCAGCGCGGCCAAAGCGTCAAGAGCTTCCCCGTACTTTTTGACAAGCCTTGACAGGGCGGCCAGAGCTTCTTTTGCAGCTCAAGTAGGCGGCGATGTGTACGTACAGATACACACACACACCACATAGACACACAAACATTTAACACATACACACAAATATATGTATGCAAACACACCTTTGCACACACATCAACCACACAGTGAATTGTCACAGGGGTAAGATCTGACACATGCTCTCCTCTGACATGACCAACATGACCTATTTCTCTGTTCTCTATCTTCTTAAACCTCTTGCTCATAAAACAGAAGCAGTGAATCACATATCCAACTCCTGCACTATGGCTGAGGAGATCCGTCTGTCCTTGTTCCTCTCTGCTGGTCTGTGTACGGGGCTGCCCACTGTCACCTGGGCCCTCTACTCTCTGAGACGCCATCGGGATGCAGGGGGTAATGTCTCAGCCTTCGCCATCACAGTTCTTTTCAACAACATGTTGGAGCTATTCTTGAGCCCTTTTGTGAACACACACTTACTGGAGAAAAATCCATGCAATCCTCATTTACTTTGCTGGGTGTTGTACAGTGCTTTTTCTGTGGCAAGGTTTTGTGGTTTGCACTTCCACCAGCTGGTGGCGCTAGAGGGAATACTGTCTCTTGTTCATCCATCACGCTTTATGCGTTTCCTCTGGTCCTCAATTCTGTCTGTCACTGTGTGGATCTTTGTGGTCAGCTGTCACTTTTTCACCATTGGCTACACCATCAACCTCATCTTCTGTGTGGTGCCAGTGATCCTGGCCATCATAACAAGTGTGTTTACCATCAGACTTTTTCACTCATCTCCTAGCCCACTCAGACACAAGCGTCCAGGTTTATCTGTGCTTGCAGTTGCCCTGTTCACCCTTGTAGTGCTCTACATGCCGTGTTTAGTCCTGAGCTGTGTGACCTATCCTGACCCTTTCTATGACTCCCCATGGGCCACTACAGCTGTGTCCATCATGAGTTTACGAGTGGTGACAGAACCTCTGCTGTGTGTGCTGGTGTGCAGGGTTATGCTGAGGAGTCAGACTCCTCAGACACACACAGCTCCTAGAGGAGCACAGGGGTCAGATTGATATGTTATCACCTGGTCCCCCTGATGATATGATGGGCTCTGATGTTATTGTTAATGTATGATTTTATTAGCACTCTTAGCTGCTCTGCTTTAGCTTCTTTGAAGTTTGTATGGAAGACATTTGTTTTCAAAGGTTCCAGATCATTTCAAGGAACCTAAGACGTTAAAAATGTTTTATATTCATTTTAGTTTAATTAAGTTGCTTAGTTAGTTAATTAAATTTAGCTGTACAGTGAGGCGTGTATTCATGTCCTTTGAAGACTGTACAATTGTTGTGTTTTTTCCTGTTGGCCTGTTGCCTATGATATTGCCTAGCTGTGCTTTTTTATTTCATGGTTTCATTCTGTTACATTGCTTTCACTTTTATAAATAAATGTATCTGAGAGTACAAAGCCAATAATCACCTCAACATTGTGGTCTGTTTGACTGATAAGATAGTACTTTCTCAGATCTTCATATTCACAACTAATATGCCATACAAAAACACACACACAGAAACACACACACACACCAATATGTCATCTAAGTAGATTTGTCTTACATCATCCTACCTCACCTTTCTCTCACTTCTCTCTCCCCATCCTCATTTCACCTTACATTTCTCTTTCTCTCTCTCTCTCTCTCTCTCCACACACACACACACACACACACACACACACTTACCCTGGTTTACACTGGCACACCTAGATGCAGACACACACTTGCTTACTGGGTCCTCGATCCTCTGTAGTTCACTCATTCTCCATCACACCAGATGTGAAACAGGCCTGGACCTCTAAACACCTATTGCAACACTGCCACCTGGTGTCTGATTGTGAAACTGAAGCTCCAGAAAAGAGAGAAGTCATGAAATGCCAGCTATAACTGGTAGGACTGTCACTGTGAGTTCAAGCAGAGTGGCAGCTCAGTGATAGAGTGGAAACACAGCACATCTTATTACAGTAGAAAAAATTACTTGACTACACACGTAATAGTTGAAGAAACAGATTCAGACAAAAGGAGGAGTTTCTAGTAATACACACTTACACACACACACATACGCACGCGCACACATACACACAAACATTCATTTTTGTAAAAGCTTGGACAAAGAAATTCTCAGACCCTGTGCTTTTGAAAAGCTTAATTGAACTGAGAGGAAAAGAGAGTGACAGAGGGAGTGTCTGTGACCCATGAAGTGACATGCCCACCGAAAACTGTCAAAGTCCTCCTGCAATCCGCCATAAGGCAAAATGGATTGATGTACTATGCACCATATTTTCGTGGTGATATCCCTGATAACAAGGGTTTGACATAGACAAACTTGTATAAAACTAGTATTTTCTCTTGTAATTGGTATTTACTTTGCAATACTGAATTGTGATATTTGCATGATTAATTCTCAGTGTATACCATGTTGCTTAAAGACTAACTACAAAGTGTTTTTAATATCAACAGTTGTTAATTATATTAGCATCTTAGAAATGTTACAATAAAAATTCTGATCCATCACTTGTTTCTGTTCATCACATCTCTGGTTGGGAAGTATTACTATACATAATCGGACAATGCGTAGGCTATATTAACTCTGTCAAGGTTGTTATGTTTTCTGGAACTGTTTACCTGTGTGGTTTATTTTTCCGTCTGTCAGTTAGCAGGATTATGCAAAAACTACTGGCCTGATTTTTATGAAACTAAATAATCATTTAATTTTTGCTAATGTTGCCAGAAATGGCCTTTGGCCTGGGAAGTGATCTGCGTTGTATATAGCCCGCTAGTTTAAAGTAATTTGAAGTGGTCTAAGGTAATATAAAGTGATCAGATATAATGAGAGCCAGGGGCGCTTTTCCCAAAACCATAGTTGCTAACCTGTTAACCTGTTAGCAACTTAGTTGGTTGGCAATGGGAAATTGCATTGCAACCAACCCAGTTGGGGGTTCATTCTTTATTACGACATCCCGTTATTACGACAACCCTCTATTACGACATACCGTTACGACATGCCTCTATTTAGACATGCCCCTACTCCGACTTTTTTTAGTAGGCCTACCGCTATTCCGACATTACCAATCCTCATTTTCAAATTATCTCAGTTCCTGTATCCTATCAAATTCCAACATCCTAGATTCATGGATGAGCTGTAGTCTTGTCATCTGCACCTGCAGCTACATCAACAATCCACCCGCCATCCACTCCAAACAATGTTTTTCCCAATAATTGATATCGGCAGACATTTCAGTCAAAACCTTAGGTGATTTTGAACTGGCCATGTGAATAAATGTTACACATTATATGTAAAACACAGGTAGCTCTCCTCATTTTATTCTCTAAGCTCTCAGGGGAAAACGGTCGGAAACTCCATGCATCAAACAAACTCTGTGCGTGCAGGCCACCTATATTAATTCATAAATGTCCGTCAATCAATGGCCAATTGCGCAAAGACGGGCGGAATTCTTGCTCCAGTAGCCTAAACCACTTCAGTGAACGTTCAAATAACCCCCAGAGTTCAGTGTCCATCAGGGTGTTCAAACTGGGTGTGTGATATATTCAAGTTGCTTATATTGCATTTTAGAGGACAATGATAAAGCCATGTGCAACGCATTTTGGCTTGCCAGCAGGTTGGATAAACTCAATTTACTACACAATAATGTAGGCTAGGAATATATCTTTTATATGTCATGCGTGCAGTTGTTGAATTGCACATAACATGTCTGCATATTTATTTAGTCTTCTTTCTCTCGACTCTAGGCTAGCGCATGCATTATCATGGCCCTATAATTGTGCAAAGACAGGCGGGATATCCGACGCTCCTTTTACAGTAAACCACTTCACAACAAACGTTCAAATAACCCCCAGAGTTCAGTGTCCATCAGTCCCAACATTTAGAAAAACAATCGAAAAGTCCAAGCGTGAATTGGTTTTGATTTTGAGAGAGACTGGAGAAGGGCCGTATGTCTCACAGCAACTGCGATAACCTTGTTTCTTGAAGGCTATCCTAACCTCCAAATATCCACATCTAATGAGGGTTGGCGACTATCCAATACCCAATACTATTTGCAATAGAGCTGGTAAGTCCCGCCCTTTCCGCTATCCCCGCTGGACCTCTAGATTGAAAAATCGTTAATGCAAGTGAATGTGAGAAAATAATTATTTTCTGGTCCCGTTTGAATTTTTCCATGAATGTGAACATATGTTGTCTGTGAATTTTTAATATAAATTTTCGTGTAAAGAATGCTACAATTGAGCGGGTAGACGTTTGATGCGGTTAAACTTTGTATGAGAGCACTTTGTGGACTACAACTTTCCGCTAGACGACAGCTAATAGTTTCCCATAACAACCATCAGTTGGTCGAGATGTAGAGGGTTATTAAGATCGACTTTGAACACAGTGAACTATACAACTTTACAATCACACTGTATCATAGTGTTAATGTGTTGAGTGAAGCTAGACATGTTTAGAATATTTTTGTTACCATGTGTGTTTATTCCTGCCGTTACAAAAACTAGCATCTCAGTTAATGTTAGCGATTAGAGCTAGCTCACGTCACAGGCGACATGTAGTCTTTCTCGTTATGTCTTTTCTACAACTGATAGCCGAAGAATCATATAATATACTGTCAAACTCGTAACATGAAAAATTATATAAAAAATTCACAGACAACATATGTTCACATTCATGGCACAATTCAAACGGGACCAGAAAATAATTATTTTCTCACATTCACTTGCATTGACGATTTTTCAATCTAGAGGTCCACTGGGGGTTTAGCGGATGGGCAGGACTTACCAGCTCTATAGTCCCGCCCCTTCCGTTTGCCTCCATGGGACCTATCTTTCAAAAAAATTTGAACGGCAGTCTATGGCGAAAAATAAATTATTTTCTGGTCCCGGTTGACTTGTGCCTTGAATTACCCATATGATGTTTGTCAATTTTAAAGACAATTTTTCATGTAAAGACATTTGCAGTTTGTTTCGTAACTATTGAATTACAACATTGTGAAAGATCGTAATTCCAACGACTACAAACCCATCAGTCGCGCTAGTGACATTAGCTCATTCACAGCCACACTAGATTGTACAAGCATACCAGCAACAGGTCTTAATTGGGCTTTCCTTGCTGAAGAAAATACCATGAGTCAGAGGATTAAACACATCAGGTAAGTTGTATTCGTCCATAGACTGTACATTACATACTGTTAAGTGACATAGCAGGCAGCAAGATGCAACCGTTAACTAGCATAACAGCTCTTATCGTTTCATTACGTTGGTGACGTACATCGTTCGAGACGAGAGATGTAGTCCACTGAGTGGATTCGCACAAAACCAACATAACTTTTGAAGTCTATCTGATAGCAATAAAATTTATGGATAATAATTTAACTTCAAGACTACTTTTAGTTAGCCATGTAACCCTTCATGGTTTTAAACAAAGACCCCATCCCCTCCCCCAATGGAATGCTAATGTGCTGGTTTAAGGCCTATCACTTACACAAGACAAAGGATGCTTCCTTGATATAATGTATCCATGTATCATGAAATGTAAATGTATTCATGTCTGGTATCATTTTGATAGTCTCATTACAAGGATTGTAATGATGTGATTGTGAGAATGTTTGGAACATTCTATAAGTGATATTTCTGATATATAAGATATCTCTCCTCATGCTATTCATATAGGTGTGAAGTGGGTGTGAGTAGGTGTGTCTGATACCAAGTGAAGAGCCAACCAAGTGGGATTGTTCTTGGCGCCATTTTGTTCTTTGTTTAAAACATTTAAAAGTAACTAAACTGCAATGTTTGTCAGATCAGATTTTGGATTGTCAGACTAAGGATGTAGAGCGGAAGAGAGGAGTTGGCTACAGGCCAACCTAGGCCTTTCAGGCCTGGGATAGGCCTACATAGACCATAGACCTTTTTTGTACCCTCTCAGCTTGTAACAGAATAAACCTGATTCCTGAGTTTTCCTGAAGTTCGCCAGTCTAAGATTAATATTAAGTAATTATTCACTACAATTACTTTCACTATCGAACAACAGTACTTTCTTGACGTGAAAATGTATCTTTTAAATTCACACACATCATATGTGAAATTTGTGGCACAATTCAAACTGGACCAAAAAATTATTGTTATCTCTCCATTAACTCCCGTTCATAATTTTTTGAAAGATAGGTCCCATGGACCGGAAGTAGAAGGGGCGGGACTTCACCACTCTATACCCTCGATATGCATATTATTGGAAAGTTTAGTTTATGGCCGTTCGTGTGAGTACAATAACTTAATTTAGTAAATTTTACCAAAACGACTGGTTTCGCCTTGCAGGGTCACATTTCATTTGTTGTCTTATCTTTTTATTCAAAACAATTTGTAGGTATCTATACTCAAGTCTAATTACCACCAGACACAAATAATCATCACCTAGGTTAAATCTTTTCTCTCTCTCCAAAATCTCTTCCTCTGAGATGCACGCGCTATAGACTATAATTTAGACTACCCGACATTTCAAATGTGACTCTCTAATCAACTTGTTTTACCTCTTAAACACGAAAAATACAATGTTCAACGGAGCTGGTGTGTGTGAGGCGCACTCTTAAAGACGCGACTAACCTTTCGGTTTCATTCGGTTAAAGTTCTTGTGCGTAGGCTATTATAGAATCCAATCCTGTCGATGCCCCTGCTATTTATCAATGTAGCCTTTTATTGTTTTTTTGCCATGAATCGTCTGAGCTGTGATGAAATCATGTGTTGTTTAAAGTTGGGACGATTTAGGCCTAGGCTATACTGCCCATATTGGAATAAAAAAAATAAAGGCCCACCCTAGGCCTACTTCGCAAAAGTGCACTCCGTTGAAAAATCCTGGCTATGGCACTGTTAATGACCTCGTGTCGGAATGGCAGGACGTTTGAAAAAAAAAAAAGTGCCGCTACCCTGACAATTAAAAAAAAATGTCGCAGTAGTGGGACACCTGAAAATTAATGTTAATGCCGCCACTTCGACAATGAGACGCCAATGTCTAAGTAGCGCAATGTCGGAATAGCAGCATGTAACCCAAAGTTGCTAACTTAGTTAGCAACGATGCCTTTGGGAAACGTACCCCTGGTGAGTTCATCACATTATCAGTTAACAAATCGACCTCGGCTGGATTTAGGAAAGGGCCTTCTGATACCTCATGAGTCCGGAATGGGGCAAGCGTAAGTGACATTTTTTTCTAGAAAGTCTGCATTCGTTTTTTGAGATAGGCCGCGGCTGTAGTTTTCAACTGAATTAGGTACTGCATATTGTAATATCATTTTAAAAGTAATTAGATGGTGGTCAGTTAAAGTCGGGTGTCGTGGTAAGATTGCTAACTGCTCTAGGCTTATGCCGTATGACAAGACTAGAACAATAGTATGGTTATCTCGGTGTGTGGGTGAATTAACATTTTGCCAGAACCTGACATGGTCAGTAAGGGATTGAAATGCAATTGTGAGACAATCGTTCACATTATCCATATGAATATTAAAATCACCCAATATAAGTATTTTTTTTCTGTTCGGATAGTTAAAGTGGAGAGGAAATCAAAAATTCCTCTAAGAATTCAGTGTAGGGGCCAGGGGGTCTGTACCATGTGACCACAGTTACAGGCTGATTAGTTTTCCAGTCTGGAGGTAAAAAATGGAGGACTAGAACTTCAAAAGATTTAAACTTGTGTGTAAGCTTGGGAGATGTGAGAAGACTAGATTGATAAATTGTAGCTACTCCAACTCCCCTGCCAGTGTGGCGTGGTACATGATAATTCAAATGGGAGGGAGGTGTAGACTCATTTAATGGAAGGTATTCATCTGGTTTAAGCCAGGTTTCAGTAAGGCACATAACATCTGATTGTCAGTAATAATTTCATTAACCAAGGCAGTTTTATTTGACAGTGATCGGATATTAAGTAAAGCAAGTGTAAGTTGCGTTTTTGGTGGAATTCGCTTAACCGAAAAAGTTTTTATCATAATAAGATTGCTACGATTAATTTGGTACAGACACCTTCTCTATTTGGCCTTGTATGCCCTGTATGCCTGGGTGACTGTTAGGACGGCAGATATCTGTGTAAAGACATTATCTCTGCTTCCTGGATCTCTGGTTTGTCAGGAACTAGCCTCGGTTAAGTGACGGTCTATGTTCCTTGAAAGGAGATAAGTACCCCTCGATGTGGGATGGATACTGTCTCTTTTCAACAGTCCAGGTTTCCCCCAGAAGGAGCTAAAGTTATCTAAAAGGTAGGTGATGCATGATGCGCATCATGTTTTTGTAGTGATATCTGCTGTAGGTCTTTTCTGACATACAACGGTGTTGACCTATTTGTCTGACTTGAGTGTAGACAAGAAATATTTTTTTAGCTTTTTAGTTTTATTACATGACAATATTGACTTTTGATGTTTGTGTGAACTATCGTCAGTATGTAAGATGCTGCTTAAAATATGCAGTTTATTTCATTTTTATCAGCATGCGTAGATCCATTGTTTTTGTTCCGTAAGCAGTTTTTCTGTAACCAATTTAATGAAATCTGGCGGAAACCCCATTACATATTTGACTGGATACAAATTAGGGGCTGGATCCAGGAATTTCTTTAAATTAATTTGCACAAGAGTGAAACAGACGGAGGAAGCCTTTCTGCTAGTAAATTTGCAGTGGTTTCCAGTTTCATCAGTGTGGTCAGACGATTTTTTTTTGCACATCCTGTATTTTTAGCAGCAACAAGTGGTTGCTAGTTTAAAAAAAAAAAGACATTATCTCTGCTTCCTGGATCTCTGGTTTGTCAGGAACTAGCCTCGGTTAAGTGACGGTCTATGTTCAGACGATTTTTTTTTGCACATCCTGTATTTTTAGCAGCAACAAGTGGTTGCTAGTTTCAAAAAGACAAAAGAAAAATGTTGTACATTCATTTTCAATAGAATTTGTGATTTACTATTATCATTATTATTTTATTTTTAATTATTTTTGTTTAGGCTGCTGAAATAGTTTAATACAAGGCTTTATTCTTCAGTTGCTAGGTTACATCCTGTCTCTGACCTATTTCTTGAACAGAATCCTCAACTCTCTTCTGTGGCACCTTCATCCAACTCCTGCACTATGGCTGTGGAGATTGTGCTGTCCTTGTTCGTCTCTGCTGGTCTGTGTGCAGGGCTGCCCACTGTCATCTGGGCCCTCTACTCTCTGAGACGCCATCAAGATGCAGGGGGTCATGTCTCAGCCTTCATCATCTCACTCATCCTAAGCGACATAGCGGAGCTGCTCATGAGTCCTTTTGTGAACACAAACTTTCTGGATGGAAATCCATGCTATCGTTTTTTACCCTGCTGGGTGCTTTACAGTGTATTTTCTGTGGCAAGGCTTGGGGGTTTGCACTTCCACCAGCTGGTGGTGCTAAAGGGGATTCTGTCTCTTGTTTACCCATCATGCTCTGTGCATTTCCTCTGGTGCTTAATTTTTTCTGTCACCATGTGGATCTTTGTGATCTGCTGTCACTTTTTCACCTTTGGCTACACCATCAACCTCATCTTCTGTGTGGTGCCAGTGATCCTGGCCATCATAACAAGTGTGTTTACCATCAGACTTTTTCACTCATCTCCTAGCCCACTCAGACACAAGCGTCCAGGTTTATATGTGCTTGCAGTTGCCCTGTTCACCCTTGTAGTGCTCTACATGCCGTGTTTAGTCCTGAGCTGTGTGACCTATCCTGACCCTTTCTATGACTCCCCATGGGCCACTACAGCTGTGTCCATCATGAGTTTACGAGTGGTGACAGAACCTCTGCTGTGTGTGCTGGTGTGCAGGTGTAACCTGCGTTGTGTTGAACTGCGCGGATCAACACTGCATTCTCCCACACAAACAGCAGCACCTCAAATCGGAAGTCGAGTGTATATAGAGTAATTGAGCTATAAGCCCAGGCTGCTACTGTAGCTCTCTCACCAGCACAACTATTAAGGCATTGGGAGGGAGGTTTACACTGCAATACAATAGTACACAAAATTATATTAATATTTTGTTATTGCTTATTCAGAGAAAAGTTAATGTTTTGACGCACCTAGGAGTCCAGAACTAGTGCCAGTTTTTGATGTCCTTCTGATGGTATGATTGGCTCTGATTGAATTGTTTGAATGTTTAGCTCTAGCTTATTTGAAAGCGTTTTTTTCCAGGAAATATGTGTGATACTAAGAAAACAAACATGTATATATTTTAATGTTAATTCTACTTAAATCTGCAGTACAGAAACTTTGATTAATTTATTTGAAGACTTACCAAAGTTTCTCTGGTCTGTTATAAAATGTCAACTTATTAGATGATAATAGCTCTATTTTTCAATGTCATGGTTTGTTTCACACCTTTCACTTAGATATATATATATATCTGAGTTTCCGCTAGGAAAAAATGGTGCCGGTGTTACATGGCAACTGGCTCCCATGTTAACTGGTTGCGTTGATGACGTTTCATGATTGATGACGAGTCTTTGACAGATGTGGCCACTTGTAGATTTGTCACTTTCTGATACACTAGAGACGCACACAAATATGCATGACATGTTCAAAAGTCAAAATTGTATGTAGTACTACATGCACTGGACCATGAATATGCCACCCAAAAAACAAACACCTAAATTAACTCCACGTGTCGAACCACGAATAAATTGATTGACCTGCTTACTTGGTTATCCGACGTCTATCCACTTGCGCCACGAACCAGCTGACAGCTCTCTCAGAAATTGACTTTAGTTGTATGATTAAAAGAAGTCAGCTAACGCTATTATAATTGTAACAAGTTAACATAGCTGTTCATGTTATCTGGCTACCATGTTATCATGCTACCGTTGCCCAAGCCATTTAGTAGGCCTTCAAAGTATCGTGGTTAAGTTTTACAAACGTTCCACTGAGGTTAGGCTGTGGCCACCCCTACCTGAAGTGTCGGTAGAGCCACATGAACGTCAGCAAATAAATCAAATAAAAATGTGTTGCCTAATTGTGTATCCTTTTGTCCAGCCTATTCTTTTAAAAATTCAGTTCAGTTCAGTTCAGTGCAATGGGCAGGAGAAGTCTATAACGTGTCCATATTTTACACAAAATTTGCGCACAGGGAGAGTCAAAACTCTTAGGCTTATAGGCTATTAACCAGTGGCGTAACAAGCCAATGGTGGGCCCAGGTGCGAGAGCGCTACGCGAAAGAAAATATTTCGCTGATATTATCCTGTCAAACTCTCACAAACCTCGTGTTTTGTTTAAAGTTATTAACTCTGTTTTAAATGCACCACAGATTGTTGGAATTGAGGCCACCCCGGCTGTGTGTGAAAACTTTCTTCACTTTTTTATTGATAAAGTCACATCTGCCAGAGCACTTTCACCACCTGCTATTGACCCTTCAGTGTCTGTCCCCTTCTCTGCTGTTTTTGACTCATTTCAGCCTGTGACCCTGCCCTTTGTGCTGGATATTGTTGGTCATTTGAAGCCCTCAGGCTCACCAGTTGATAATGTCCCTCCCCGACTTCTTAAGGAGGTTTTTCAGACTGCTGGAGCATCATTTACTGCAGTTATTAATAGCAGTCTGACCTCTAGAGTGGTTCCAGGTAATTTTAAACATGCCGTTGTGCAACCGTTGTTAAAAAAACCTGGGCTGGATTCTACTGTTTTGGCAAACTTCAGGCCGATATCCAAATTGCCATTTCTGTCTAAAATCTTAGAAAAGATTGTGTATTCCCAGCTCATGGACTTTTTAAATGAGCAAAATATTATTGAGATCTTCCAATCTGGCTTTAAAACATTGCACAGCACAGAATCAGCGCTTTTAAGAGTTTTTAATGACATCTTTTTAGCTACTGACTCTGGTCACTGCGTTGTCCTTGTACTGCTTGATCTGACTGCTGCTTTTGATACAGTGGACCATGAAATTCTGATTGCCCGTTTGGAGCAGTGGGTGGGCATCAGAGGCACAGCTCTGGAATGGTTCAGGTCCTACCTGTCACATCGAACCTTCTGTGTTAGTGTTGGTGACTCTGTGTCCTCCACTGTCCCCCTCTCATATGGGGTACCACAAGGCTCTGTGCTTGGCCCTCTTTTATTTTCTCTCTATCTTCTCCCCCTTGGTTCAATTCTCAGAAAACACGGCATTTCTTTTCATTGCTATGCGGATGACACACAGATTTATGTCCCTCTTAAAAAGTCAGATGCTTACAGTATTAAGCCATTGCTAGAGTGCCTACATGACATTAAAGCCTGGATGTCTCTTAACTTTTTAAATTTTAATGAAAAAAAGACTGAAGTCATGGTCTTTGGTGGCACTTCTGTGACCCCCCTGGTTGATCTGGGTTTGTTAGCACAGTACCACAAGCCAATCATGACAAATTTGGGGGTAAAAGTGGACTCTGACCTTAAATTTAACAGCCAGATTAAATCTGTGGTAAAATCAAGCTTTTTCCAGTTGAGGCAGCTGGCAAAAATTAAACCAGTCCTTCAAAAACAGCACTTTGAAACAGCAATCGGCTGGATTACTGCAATGCACTTTATATGGGGGTTAGCGGGTCCTCCGTTGCTCGTCTGCAACTGGTACAAAATGCTGCTGCTCGTCTTTTAACTAGTACACGAAAGTATGAGCACATTTCACCTATTTTAGCCTCACTCCACTGGTTGCCTGTCCATTTTAGAATTCATTTTAAAACTCTTTTATTTGCTTTTAAAGCCGTGCATGGGCTTGCCCCACCTTACCTTTCTGAGCTGCTCCACCCATACACTCCCAGCCGCTGTCTCAGGTCAGCTGACCAGCTGCTCCTGACAGAGCCCAGAGCCAGGCTAAAATGTAGAGGGGAACGAGCTTTTGGCGTTGCAGCTCCAAAACTATGGAACAATCTACCCCTTCACATCAGACAGGCCCCCTCACTGTCTCTTTTTAAGTCCCATCTAAAAACTCACCTCTTTTCTCTGGCTTTTAACCCCAGGTAGTGTGTTGATGGTATGTAGATGTGTTATGTGGGCAGTATACTTTATTTATTCTATTTTATTTTATTTATTGGATTTGAGTTGGTTTTTAATCTCTTTTTACTTTTATTTTAGTTTTTATGTCTTCTTACTTGTATTTATTTTTACATTTATTTTTAGTTAGTTTTTTTTTTTATCTTTTAAATTGTAATACTTTATCCTATTATTGTGCTTCTGTGGTGTCTTGTGTGTTTCTTATCTTGCTGTACAGCACTTTGGGAACCTTGTGTTTGTTTAAACTGTGCTATATAAATAAAGTGGATTGGATTGGATTGGCCCCATACCGACGAACTTTGGCCCAGGATGAATTAGCTCTGATACATGCAATACACATTAAGGGTGACTTCAATTGTTTATGCAAAGGGCCTGAGGCACCGAAGTAGTTTAGTAGTTACAGATTACAATTTCAAATAAAAAACACACGACTATATATCCATTACATGTGAAAACATTAAAAAATAATTTTATTAACAGCCTGCAGTCTAGGGTAATCTAATATTACTGCATTAACATCAACTCGCATGGAATTATGGGAACACTCAATGCGCCTTTTCAACCCTCTGTGGAAACTGCAAGCGTAGATTGCTTGCTTATAAACTCGCACTGCGCAGAAACAAAACTTAATGTAGCCTAACTTATTTAACCGTCCAGAAACCAAATAAAATCATTCATATGCATACAATCCCCAATATGCGTGAATTACTGTAGGCCATTAGAAGAAGGCCATCTTACAAGCCTTTCGTTGTGCAAAATCGTCAACGATGTTCTCAATATTTAATGCTCTGGCTCTCGTATTTTCAATGGACAGAATAGCTAACCCACGGAGCCTCTCCTGCCCCATGCTGCTCCTTAGGTATAGGTCTTAATAAGTTTGAGTTTTGAAAAAGATCGCTTAGCTGTTGCGCAGTCACAGGCAATGTCAGAAACAACATGAGTACACACTTCCCCGAATGTGGATGTTACACTGTCATAATCTTTAGAATAAGTGTCGTGGCACACTCAGAACTTGTCACTGTCATAATCTACCACCAGCATTTTGGCAAGTTGAAAAATAGATGACTTCTGTGAAATCTCTGCTTTAAAGCAAGACCTGAATGAGAGGAGTTGTGTTGGGAATGTCGGTGCAATGTCCTTGCTATAATGGTCTGACAAACGTCTTGCCTTTTCAAGCAGTTCATCATCACCTGCGAGTTGAAGGGTCATAGGACGTAAAGACTCAAACACATGACAAGTTTCTCGCATACTTGCAAATCTTTGGGAGAGCTGACTGATTATGATGTCCAGAGTTTATTAAATACCTGCACTTTGAAGTATCTCTCTGCATCGGTTAAGCGCTCATCTTCCGATAGATCGTCAAAGTGACGCTTCACTCTCCGTGCTCTAACATTCTAAAGTTCTAAAAAAAAAAAAAAAGGAGGCAGGGCGGGGGTAGCGACGGGCCCCGGGAGGTCATGGGCCCTGGTGCGACTGCACTTGCTGCACCTACTATAGTTACGCCACTGCTATTAACGTTAATGTTGTTGACATGTAAACATGGGTTTGATGTTTTTTTGATACTTTATTTCCTAAAACGCAAGTTAATGCTTCTCCTGTGGCGCAACGGGTTCCACATTGCTTTTTCACGCAGTCGACATGGGTTCAATCCTCCCGCTCACATTTATTTTTAGACCAGCAACGCTTCCTCAATTTAGGCTACACATACTAGGTGGCCACAGAGAGCCTGACCAGCAGTCAGTGAAATGTTTGAAAACTTAACCATGATACTTTGAAGACCTGGCTTGGGCAACTGCTGTAGCAAGACAACACCATCAGCCGTGTTAACTTGCTACAATCATCAGCTGACTTCTTCTAATTGTATAGACTAAGTCAAGTACATTTCAATGTAACTTTTCAGCTGGTTCGTGGCGGAAGTATGTAGATGAATGGTTATCATGTAAGCAGTTTCATTTAGGAAGCAGGTTCGATACCCACGTGGAGTCATTAGGCTGTTTAGGTATGTATTTTTTTGGTGGCATATTCATGGTCCAGTGCATGTAGCGTACTTTACATTAATACACAGGATTAGATGTTAAAATCCCTTGTGCCAAAACCCAAGGTAAAAACACATTCAGAAGCCCCTGCTCAAGTTTAACTTTAAAAAGCACACTACCCACAAATCCGCCAACAAATGGTCACAAGCACAATGCAAATGGCCTATCCAACAGCAGTAGCCTATATAGTATGCGGCATGTCATTGGGGTTATCAAGTGGGCACCCTCATTCACCGATGTTTCGTTAAGTTAGGCCCACGACACCTCATGAAGGCTTAACAGTGAAACCAGCGTCCTGGAGACACTCACCTCCATGCTACCACCATATTACCACATTGAAATATCCAATACTCAAAATACTCTTAACCAGCCCAGGCATGGTCTAAGTTGGCTAGGTCGGTCCGTCCCGTTGATGTGGACTGAACCATAAACCATAAAGAACCTTAGCCAAGTACCATCACCCTAGGCACAGCCCATCACAAACACAAGACAAATTAGCCAGTTAGCTTAGCCCATTATCTTAGGCCCCATCCCAAACACAAAACAAATTAGCCAGCAGTTAGCAGTTAGCTTACGCCCCATGCTGCCCCATATTACCACAACAAGCATCCAAATACCCTTAACCAACCTAGGCATGGTTTAAGTTGGCTAGGTCGGTCCGTCCCGTTGATGTGGACTGAACCATAAACCATAAAGAACCTTAGCCAAGTACCATCAACCTAGGCACAGTCCATCACAAACACAAAACAAATGAGCCAGTTAGCTTACCTTAGCTTGCGCCCCAGGAAGGGTAACTTCTCCTTACCCACCACCAAAACAAATGAGCCAGTTAGCTTACCTTAGCTTGCGCCCCAGGAAGGGTAACTTCTCCTTACCCACGACCAAAACAAATGAGCCAGTTAGCTTACCTTAGCTTGCGCCCCAGGAAGGGTAACTTCTCCTTACCCACAACCATTCGCTTGCCCGTTCTGCTGCTAAGGTGTTGTTACTAACCACCTGCCTTAGACTTCGACCACAAATGCCCAATTCAGACAGCAAGCCAATAGCAGATCTGGCCACAAACCCACGTGCACCGATTTCAATAGGCCTTAATCGTGCACTCCAACCTCGCTTAGCTGCCTCCTCTGCTATTTCAGTATATTTAGCTCTCTTCAGCTCATTGGCCACTTCCACTCTGTCTTCCCAAGGAACAGTGAGTTCAATGAAGTAAACTATCTTCTCTGAATCCGACCATAGAATTACGTCAGGACGTAGCTTAGTACTCACTATATGTGGAGGTACCGCCATCTGCTGGCCAAGATCAACCTTCATTTCCCAGCCCGCCCCATTTTTCAACTGGCCGGTTTTACACCTGGCCTTCGCGGAACAAGGTTTATCCCCCTGACGTACAAAATTAATTTGCCTTACCCCTTTACTAGCTGCTAATGAATTGACTTCTCTTCTTTTATCCTCTATTGCCGCTGCCACACATTTCAATACCTGGTTATGACGCCACGTATACCGCCCCTGGGTGAGACTTACCTTGCATCCTGATAGGATATGGTGGAGACTGCCCACACACGAGCAAAGTATGCATTTATCATCCTCACCAAACCATTGACTTAAATTCTTGGGAGATGGGAGCACATCATATGTAGCACCTAACATAAATCTGATCTTACTAGCTTCCATGCCCCATAGATCTTTCCATTTAATCTGTCTTTTTTCCACCCCTTCCCAGTTCACCCACTGCCCTTGTTTTGCCTGCGACACTGCCTTAGTACATCTTACAGCCCCCTCCTGTCTATGCATTTCCTCCACTACCATTTTCCTCTTTTCTCCTGCAGAAGCCTTACTCCACAAGGGTTTACTTGCACCCACCCCTAGACCCCCCCGCCCGTGCTGCACATGGCCCATTATATCTCTATGCTTCAATGCTGATTGAGCTTGCTTAACTGCCTGCTCTGGGTTCCACTTCCTCCCTGCATTAACTGAGGGTGCAACTTTCCTCACCACTGGGTCCTTGGACTGAGTAAGAGTCAATTCCAATCTAGCCTTAGCACACTTAAATTCCTCTGTCAGACTAGATATTGGCAACTCTACAATACCCTTCCCATACAAGGCTACACTGCTTAAGCAGCGTGGGACTCCGAGCCATTTTCTGACAAAGGAGTTGATCATTTTTTCCAACCTCTCTACCTTTGACAGAGGAACTTCATAAACTGTCAATGGCCACATTAGCCGAGGCAACAAACCAAACTGCAAACACCACAGCTTGAGCTTACCTGGCAGCCCCGACTTGTCAATTTTTGCAATACCTTGCCTAGTGACCTGTCTCAAGTCTTCAACCTGTGATTTATCACTAAGGCTTGCATCATACCACCTTCCCAGGCTCTTCACTGGTTTCTCCAGAACTGTGGGAATCACCTCCTTATTTATAGCAAACTTCTTATCTGTTACCTTCCCTTTAATAATTGAGAGACTCCTAGACTTACTTGGTTTCACCTTCATTCTGGCCCATTGCAGATTACTATTTAACTTACCCAGCAACCTGTTGGTGCATGGAACGGTTGTCGTCAAGGTTGTCATGTCGTCCATGAAAGCCCGAATCGGGGGGAGGCGTGGCCCTCCCTGCAACTTCTCCCCGCCCACTACCCATTTTGAGGCCCTAATAATGACCTCCATTGCCATTGCAAAAGCAAGTGGGGAGATGGTACATCCGGCCATGATTCCTATCTCAAGTTGTTGCCAACCTGTGGTGTAATCAGCTGTAGTAAAACATAATTGAATATCCAGAAAGTATGCTTTTACTAGGCTTTTAATGCTACCTGGGATTCTGAAATAATCAAAGGCCTCCCACAACAGACTATGCGGCACAGACCCAAAAGCATTAGCCAAATCCAAGAACACAACGTGCAGGTCTCTCTTCTCACGCTTTGCTAATTGAATTTGGTGCCAAATCATGCTGGTATGCTCTAAGCACCCGGAGAAGCCAGGAATTCCAGCTTTTTGCACCGTGGTATCAATTAGTTTATTCCTTTCAAGGTAATTTGTCAGTCTCCGTGCCACCACACTAAAGAAAACCTTCCCTTCAACATTCAGTAGACTAATTGGCCTAAATTGATTAATCTCCACTGCGTCCTTTTCTTTGGGAATAAATATTCCCCCAGCCCTCCGCCAAGCCTTGGGAATACTCTGCTTTTTCCAAACTATCTTCATTAATTGCCATAAAAATCTTAAAACATCTGGTGCACTCTTATACAACCGGTAGGGCACTCCATTAGGTCCCGGGGCTGAAGAGGCCCTTGCACGTTTTATTACTTCTTGCACCTCTTTCCACCTTGGTGGACTATCGTCGCATTGGCTACTTAATTCACCAATAGGTGGGATATCAGCAGGAAGTACCATCTCCCTGAACCTCTCCCTATCTTTGTGCACTCCCTCTAAATACTCCTCAAGCTTCTGCTTAGGTTCCAAAAGACTACCACTCTTCTGCATTACGAATAAAGACTTAACAAACTTAAATGGGTCTTTATAGAATGCTAGTCGGGCTCATGATTTCTTCTTCCTATTTTTCCTAATATTTTCAGCTCTTCTTAGCACTACTAACCGCTCCCTTACATCTGCCTGTAGACAGTCAATACCTTCCTTCTCATCATCTGTAGCTTTTCTCCACTGCTTCTTAAGCTGCCTCCTCTCCTTGATAAGTTTATCTATCTCCTGCTGGCGCCTAGATTTAACTACCTCATGTAGCCGTTTTGTCCTTCTCTCAATAGTCCCAAATCTTTCCTTACCATAGCTATAAATAATGTCTCCCATTTTCTCTAATTTGCTTTCAGCCGTCCCCTTGAGCTGACCCAGGATACTGACCAAATCACTATTAACATCTTCCCACATTCTACATTCTGCTGCGCCTGGCCATCTAACCCCAGGCCTATGACCATTAATCTTCTCCCTCCTTGGCTGACTGGCCTCTCTCTCTGCCTCAGTGCTAGAACTTACCTCAACAACAGGGGTACTGATGTCCTGCGAACTGTGGGTTTCTTCCTGTCGCTGGACTTCAACCGACTGACTTAATGCACTTCTTAAGAAATAGCTATCAATGCGGGGACCCTGTGTTCCCTCTACCAAGCACTTCTTTTTCCCTTGATGAATTTTCAGGCCCTTTAGACTTGTAACCTTCTGCCAACCACACACACACATCTGCAGCTTTTTCTCAGTTTTCTCTGAACTAGTGGCTTCCACAAACATGTTTTCCTTACTCGTAATCAAATTCGTTCCAGGGTCAGTAACCATGTCTATCACAAGTGAGTCATCTTCCGCCCCTGCTCTCGCTGACTCTAGGGGTATTTTTTCATTATGTCGTACTGTAGCTTAGTAGGGTGCAGCCCATAGCTTAGTGAAGCCTGGGCTACTGCCACAATGAGCTGCTAACCCATTGTAGCCCCGGCGTACTACAGCCAATTTTGACATTTAAATATGTCATGCATATTTGTATTTGATCGTCTCCAGTTTCCATCAGAAAGTGACAAATCTGCAAGCGGCCACATCTGTCAAACAAACGTCATCACTCTGAAACGTCACCAATGCAGCCAGTTAACATGGGTGCCAGTTGCCATGTAACACCGGTCAAAGTGACCGGCAGAGGTTTCGTTTTCCGGACATTTTGATGATATGCCGGTCAAATATCCTATTATCGCTTCTTAATTACCTAGTTAGGGTTAGTTGAGGAAAACTGGAGACAGGCTATGTAGCTTAAAGAATGACATAATCAGGCTGAATAGAAGGCAACATGTTCATTAGCCTAATGAACGTTCTACCCACGTTATCTCCAGTGGTTCCACTGTTTAACTTGCACAGATGCACACACACAGGAATGAGCGCTCACACCACAACCCCCTAAGGCTATGCCTCTTTATTTGATAACAATAAATTAAGAAATGTTACCTATTCTGGGAAATGTTTAGTTTCTTTTTCTTTCGGTCCGCGGTTCAATGATACCGTTTAATTGTGCCGGAAATTATCCGCGGACCAGCAATCTCCTCGTCGAGGAGGCCCTAACACTACAGATCATAGACAGAGAAAGCATAGGCCTACTGTATACTTTGGGTACAGAACACAGTTGCATGTCCAGCAACTCCACTTCCAACGTCATGATTCCGACAGATACGCCCGACACTTCTGCTTTTTATCTGGTGGTGGTGGAGTTGACCGGACATCTGAGGCTTCAGACGTTACCAATTTTATCTTCATCCATCGCGTCTGGCCTCTGAAAAAACTTTTAAGGCTACTCTGCCTGGGCCTGGCCATGTTTGAACCGTCTCACTCATTTGTTCGTTGTTTAACATAGCCTAAGCGTGCGCTTCCTATTTGAAATGTTTCCTATTTGAAATGCAGCAGGCTATGCGTCTTGTTTAATAGCTTTCAAACGGTAGAGCCTGTACATTTAAAAACATAGCCAGAGGACGTATTGCTTTAATATAGGCTTACATTTTAAGGCTTATTCTCAAATTCAGATTGCGTTAGGGGGATGGGATTATTAGCCAATTTCAATCGGACAATTTGACCGGATAATTTTGTCGGACATTACATTTTTTTTCCGGACAACGGAAACCCTGATATATATATATATATGGAGGCTCCTTCATTGAGGAAAGGGAGGAACACCCTCCCTAACATTTCGGAGAAAAATAAAAAATATATAAAGTGAATTACTAATCTGATAAATTACTGTTAATATTACTATTTTTAACACTTTGAATGAACAAAATCGTTCCCCTAGGTCAAAATGCCAACAGCACCCCCTATCGCTATTGAAAATTACTGTATGGAGGAGCTTCCTCCTCAAGCCCCTCATTGAAGTCCATTATAAATGCCCCGGACACCAGCGGCTCGTGAATCACGTCGTTTTCAATGGCCAAGGGAGGAAGCTCCTCCGTACAGTAATTTTCAATTGCGATAGGGGGTGCTGTTTTTAGCGGCAACGGTTCAAGAACGTTATCTGCAGTCTACAAATCTTATGTTGAACGGAAAGCTTGTTTTTTGCTCGTGAAATAAACAGTACAATGGAATCAGAGGACAATCTAAAATATTTTATACATTCAAATACACTGCGAATACACTGATGTATGATGAATGTTTATCAAAGCAGGAAGACCAGCTCCAAAAATTCATATTCCAAAACAAGACGGTAAGGCTAGTGTAGGCTACTGAATGCTACATAGTCAGACAAATAGGCTACTAATGGCTAACTGGTAACGTTAGCACAGAAAACAATCAGCCTTAGCCTACTGCTGACCTGTCACATACGTGGACAGTTCACTTGGTGATAAAACATTTTTGGATAGTTATGCGTTGTTATAATCATCCAAGTTATGCCTTAACTAAACAATTGTTAAATAAGGTTCTTGTTGTTATGTTCTTTTTTTCACCGTTCTAATGTATCTTTGGATGGTAACATTGTTAATGAATGTTTCAGACCATGATGCATTCCTTTAATGACGTCTTCAATAACATTTGCCTTTCGAGTATGCTTTCATAAATTCCCACTTAGCTATTACAACCTGTCTTTAAATTATAGCGATTTGGCTTTAAAATCAATAGCATGTTACAAATAACCACATTTGAGGTCTATTTTTAATGGTAAATAGTTACATGGTTTTATAAAACAAGTGTCTATTTTTATTATTATAGACTTTTCTGCCAATATATTACACTGAGCAAAACCTCCAGACTTTCCGTAATTTTGCACATCTGGAAAACAGTATTTCATAACTAGACCTACATATCTTCCCTGACTTCCCAGACCTGAATTTACATTTATTTACATTTACATTTATTAATTTAGCACTATTATCCAAAGTGACTTATATATTTAAATTATATTACAAAGTCCATTGTCCCTGGACGAATTTGGGGTTAAGTGCCTTGCTCAAATGCACAATAGACCGGTTTCAGGTCCCTAACAACCGTCGTTAAGGACGAACTCGGAGGACAAGCAAGTCCAGAGCCGTATACATGTAGCAATACATTGAAAGAAAGACGCAAGGTGCTTGAAAATGGTTAACTTTTGGCAGAGAAAAGCCGACGGAAATTTCCCTGTGTGGTGCAGGAGACATTTCATTGTTTTGTGATGTGTCCGTTCAAAGCTAAAAATGTTTAAAACGCCAATAAAGTAAGCAGGCCTAGGTGTTAGACCTTTACGAAGCATGCATTATGAAGGTACGAAGTTATGCCACAAATGTTATTTTCATGCTCAAGAGGAAAAACTAGGCTAAATAGGCTAACATAGGGTAACGTTAGTGACGTTAACAAAGTGTTTTTTTTATCATAATCCTCAGCATATCATTTTAATGAGACTTAATGATCCATGAGAACAGAGGCTAACGTTAGCCTACATTTCACGCAAATGACAATATGCAGGGTAGCCTAAAGTTAAATTTGACACTCCATTTGAGTTGTTTGTTTTAAGAAAGAAGACATGGGCTTGAAAGTAACGTTATTGCATAGGCCTACTATAAGGTAGCATAGCTTATAACGTTAGATAATCCGTCATAGGCCCCTGTCCTGTTAGTTAACATCCAGCACAATGCATTTTAACGTTATCGTTAACGTTATTTCAGTCAACGTTATTTCCTCTGACCTCAGGGGGAAATGATTGTCCACCCCTGTCATGTAGGTGAGGAAACAGATGTTTGCAAATTCAGACAAAAGCAAACAAACATACACACACAAACACACACACACACATTTATGTTTTCTTGATTTTTAATTGTTCCAGTTATTCATTTTTGTAAAGGCTTAGATATAGAAATGATCAGACTCTGTGCTTTTGAAAAGCCTCAGTGAACTGAGAGAAAATGAGAGTGAGAGAGGGAGTGTCTGTCAGCATGAAGTGACATGAACAGCGAAAACTGTCAGTCATCCTGTAATCAGCCATACAGGTAAGGTGAATGACTTCATGTACAATGGATCATGCTCTTGTTATCAGGGATATCACTACGAAAGCATGATCCATTATAAAAAATAAGAGACCACTGCACATTTTGCTGAAGTCATACTTCAAGGTGCATCTACTAAATGTTGAATTGAAGGGGATGAATATTTATGCAATTGCTTATTTTGCATTATTATAATGAATTCAAAATAATTATTATAATTAATTAAAACTAGATGTACCGCAGAGTGGTACAAAATATGACCGCCGCCCAGTCCAGCACATTTTTTCCACAAAAATAAATCACGCTGAAAGGCCTATATGATTCTAACTGTCTCACTAAATTGCATTATCCACACTCAATTCTCACTGGTATCTGCTAGACAACAAGTACCAAAACATGATTAGTTCATAGATTTCACATGTACAATTCATTTTATACAACCCCACCTCCATCTTGCCTGTTCATAATTCTGAGAAATTCTTGAATTGTGTGCATGTGTGCGTGTACACGTTTATGTTTATGTGTGTGGGTGTGTGTGTGTGTGTGTGTGTGTGCGTGCTTGTGTGTTTGCCTGCGTATGTGTGTTTGTGCATGTGCATGCATGCATACATATGTCTACTGTGTGAGTATGTGTCATACGTATGATTACTGTGAATGTATGTGTGTGCGTGTGTATCTGTTTATGCACATGTGTGCACATGGAATGGGTTAACATGACCCCTGGAGGCAAACATACGGAAAAAATGGGTCATCCTGCTCATCTACGGTTCTCAAGATATTCACAGAAAACTGTGTCTGCCCTACCCTCCTTTCGGGGGGTCCAGTACAGCGGAGGGGCTACAGATCAAAACGAAAAACGATGGTTCCATGCTATCCATATGGGGTTACATGCCCACCAAGTTTCGTCTACCCCGGTCTTTCAGTGTCCCGGGAATCATTGACGGAAATTTGGACATGCGAAAAAAAAAAAAAAAAAAAATTCTGACTAAACCTATATGACCGCCGCTTCGCTGCGCAGCGGTCATAATTACTTCGTAGAACTTTGCTTTCACTTTGACATTAAAGAGGGGATTTTAGTAAATTATTGTAATAAAGGACAAATTAAATGGACAAATATTTCATTTATTAAATCAATAAAAGGGGAAATATCCAAGAGGGATGAATACTTTTGCAAGCCACTGCAGGCTACAATATACTAACTCTCTGCCAAGGTAGTTATGTTTTCTGGAACTGTTTTTCTGTGTGGTTTATTTTTTTCTGTTTGTTTGTTAGCAGAGTTATATAAAACACTACTGACCTGATTTTCATAAGAACATCAGAAGTTTTGAGTGGATCTTTGGATGTAGCTTAATTTTTGCTAATGTTGCTGCTAATGTTATTTGGCATTGCCAGTGGTCTGTGTTGTTCAAGCAGCCCGTTAGTTTAAAATACTTTGAAGTGGAATAATGTAATATAAATTATAAGATACAGTGAGAGCCAGGTGAGCCGGGGTGTTTTACAACTTGTCTCAATAACGTTCCCACAAGGGTGCTTGTGAGAGATGTTTGGTTGCTTGTGGCTGCTACATGGTGCAGTGGTCTCTGATCTCATCAGTGTGGGCAGGTGACCTGATTTTTCTTACACAACAAGTATTTTTAGAATAAAAGAGGTTTCAAAATAATAATAAAAGTTTGAGAAATATATTGTCTCACGCACAGACACAATTTGATTATCTTGATTTTAACTGTTCAATAGATTTGCTCACTCTTTCCTCTTCAACTTGTCTCTTGAACAGAATCCTCAAATCTCACCTGTAACGTCTGGATCTATCTCCTGCACCATGACTGAGGAGATCCGTATGTCCTTGTTCCTCTCTGCTGGTCTACAGTATGTGCAGGGCTGCCCACTGTCATCTGGGCCCTCTACTCTCTGAGATGCCATCAGGAAGCAAACAGCCATGTCTCAGCCTTCATCATCTCACTCATCCTCAGCGACATAGCAGACCTGCTCATGAGCCCTTTTATGAACACAAGTTTACTGAAAGAAAATCCATGTGATCCTCATTTACCCTGCATGGTGTTTTACAGTGCTTTTTCTTTGGCAAGGTTTTGCAGTTGGCACTTCCACCAGCTGGTGGAACTGGAGGGGATTCTATCTCTTGTTTATACATCACACTCACACATGTGTTTCTTCTGGTGCTCAATTCTCTCTCTGACTGTGTGCATCTTTTTGATCACCTGTCTGTATTTCAACCTTCTCCTCATTCTCCTCATCATCTGAGTGGTGCCTGTGATCTTAGCCATCATAACATGTGCGTTAACCATTGGACTTTCACACTCATCTGCTAGCCCACTCAGACACAAGCATCCAGGTTTATCTGTGCTTGCAGTTTCCTTATTCACACTTGTTGTCGTCTATATGCCAGGTATTGTCGTTATCTTTGTAAACATAACTCCTATCTCCATCATTGGTCCCCCATGGATCACCATGACTGTGTCCATCCTGTGTTTACGGGTGGTTGCAGAACCCCTGCTGTGTGTGCTGGTCTGCTGGGAGTGTCAGACTCCACAGAGACACACAGCACTCCCAAATGACCAGGCGTCAGACTGATATTATCATCTGGTTCCTCTGCTCATCTAAATTTACAACAGAAGTGTCAGAACAGAAAAGTCTGGCTTCAGAAAGTAAAATTTCTGCCATATATTTGCTCCAAATATTCACCAAACCAGCTGATTCTAATTAGCATAACTCCTCAGCCAGGTAGATGAGCTAATTAGTGAAATCACCTGTGTTAAGAGCACAGGTGGAACCAATACATGGAAGGACTTTTAAAGGAACACGCCACCCAAAATCAGTAGTAATATATGTTCTTACCTTAAAGGAACACGCCACCCAAAATCAGTAGTGATATATGTTCTTACCGTAACTTTCACGAGTTGAGTCGTACCTCTCCCGCGTCGGTAGGTGCACTCAAACGCTCTGTCGCGCGGCGCGAATGTGTTAGCATGTTGCTATGCTAGCGGGCTCTGCCGTGGCCGTAGAGAGAGGCACATAGCAGTATTCAAACACCTCCACGTTTTACCTACTTAAATACAGTTGCACGAGTAGTTGATGAAAAATGTTAGGGCACACAACATGAAACGTGACGATTTTCCAAGCGAATAAACATGAGAACTACAATGTGTGGCGCAATAGCACTTGGGAGTACTTCGACCTAGCGTGGTAATATTATTAACACCTAATTGTAGATCCTATCCACCACAGAGTTTAGAATCCATGCTGGATCGACCCTCAGCCTCTCCCTCCCCTCTGAGCGAGAGAGGCACACACACTAGAGATGCGCTGATGGGCTATTATTTCAACCATAACTGCATAGCAATACTTATCATCCATCAGCCATCCATCAGCACCAAAGTTTGTTGACCAATTTTCAAAACTGCACCTGCCCACCATCCGCTGGTTGTTTTAATGTAGGCTATATGGGTGATGCAGCGCTGCTGACGTGAGGCTAGAAAGCCCTTGCCTGTTCTAGAAAGACTGATCTAATGCAGCAAATATATTAAAAGGCAAAAGTCGTACATTGGCTAGGCCTATCCCCAGAATATCAGCAGCAAACTCAGTCTCTGTCGCTCAAAACAGTCTCCAAATAAAACGCACATTGGCCTGTTGCCTATTCTGCTAGCTTGTGACAATATATCGTCCAAAATGCTTGATTGCATTGCATTCTCCACATTTTTAGCTACATTTTCAGCTACAATTACCGTCGGGCCCTTGTCAGCAGACTTCGGCTTGCCTCTTGCCACTATTCACTGCTTGTCTTCCGATGTCATTTCTGAGTCATGTTTACACACATTCACCTCCCTAAATAGAACCAACTTGACGTTGACTTCAACCTGTGTTATATCCTAGATGAGACTGCCTGGGTTATTTTGTTTAGATATTAGCCTATAAAACACGTAATTGTAGCCTACCATTCAGGGAATAGGCATTTAAAAGAGAGACAGAGAGTGATATGACTCAGAAATGACATCGGGCGATGGCAGTGCGAGATGTTCAGAACGTAAGAGCTAAAACTTCTACAAACTCAATAACATCCACAGCGGAAAAAAAAGGTAAGAAAAATAGTCAGAAAACTTAGATGTGTAAGGCAAGCAAGCAAGTTTGGCGGTTGTTACTAAAAATGTGAACATGCACGACGTTGCACTGTTGTGCGGTGGACTTTCAGAATGAATGGAGTCGGAGCCAGATATCCCAACCTGCAAAAAGTCATTTCAGGGAGCTATCACGAAGCCCCCCCCCCCCCCCCCCCCCCCCCCAAAAAAAAAAAGACTTTAGCCTATTTAGATACTGAAATACAGATTAATATGTTTGTTCAATAATGTCTAGTCAGTACACCAAATAAGGAAGATAGAAATTGTAAAAAATAAAATATGTACATTTTGGTAGTTTGGTCTTTTTTTTTGGTCTTTTCATGTAGCCTTGGCAATTAGCCATGTATAGGCCTGAATATAGAATAATGTAACGTCGGCGCATAAAGATGTGTTAGCGTTCTCCAGCGAAAGGCATGCTGGGACACGAGGGTGAACATTTGGGGGGTTTATGTCGTTATTCTCCTAAGTTATAAGTGTAATGTTAGCGTCTTTATTGTGACATGTTTCCCTTTTAGTTCTCCCTCGTGTGTGATCCTTTTTGTGTGGGGGGCTGCGACCTCCCCTGTATGTGTGTAGTGTGTGTCTGCTTGACCTGCCCCGTGTGTATTGTGTTCTGTGTATAAGTCTTGGTTTGAGTCCCTGCCCTCGTTTGTGAGCCAATAAAGCTGCCATTGAATAACGTTGGTGTCGTGTGCATTAAACGTTTCAATAATATGCACATAAATTTGCACTAGTTAAACTCACCTCAACATGTCTTTTGCAATCATTTAACCACCAAAGTCACTGTTACAAACAGTGCAGCGTGCAAGACTAGGTCTATCATGATTTTTTATTCTTATGAGACAAGGGTACACTTTGAAATGGGTCTTACATTTTCCTTTTTTGGGGGGCACTGACTCCATGACGCTCATGTTCCTAGATACACTGAACTGATTAAGTTCGGGAGAAAAGAGATAAAAAGCCCGCCTACACTGAAAACTGATTGGTTGATTTAGCAAAACAGGCCATTCAGGATGCTCTCTGTCTTGGATGCGCTCAGGCACACACGCATCACCCCTCTCTCTCTCTCCCCTGTCGTGTGCGAGCTACACTCAGATGCACTCGCGATTTGAAGTCTAGGTCTCGCGTGCGCGCTCTTGATTGCTCGCTCTAGATTCCGGGAGATTTTATCTAATTTGCGGGCGTCAGGGAGCCGCTGTTAATATGCGGGAGACTTGGGATGTCTGCGGAGCTATAAAATAAATTGCGATGTCTGTCTTAAAAAGACGCGCTCGTGCAGTCAAAATGAATGGGAGTCTTCAGAACAGGCTTGTCAGTCAACCTGACATATGTGTAAAGTAGCCTATAATGTGAATGACTTGTTATTTTATCAAGGATTTCTTTCTTTTTGCAAAAAATAAAGTACAATAGGCATTAATTAGGCCAGGAGCATGCTGAAATTATGTGGCAAATTGCGTTTTTTATTACAATGATAAAATTGTAAAAGGACGTGACCGAAGCTGAGGCAAGCCAGGCAATAGGCATATAGGCCCGACGGTAATTGTAAAGCAATTTACAAAAGATTCACTGAACAAAAATGCTGATGTGGTACATGAAAATTTAGCTAAAAATGTGGAGAATGCAATGCAATCAAGCATTTTGGACGATATATTGTCACAAGCTGCATGGCAGAATAGGCAACAGGCCGATGTGCGTTTTATTTGGAGACTGTTTTGCGCGACAGAGACTGAGTTTGCTGCTGATATTCTGGGGATAGGCCTAGCCAATGTAGGCTACGACTTCAGCCTTTTAATATATTTGCTGCATTAGATCAGTCTTTCTAGAACAGGCAAGGGCTTTCTAGCCTCATGTCAGCAGCGCTGCATCACCCATATAGCCTACATTAAAACAACCAACGGATGGTGGGCGGGTGCCGTTTTGAAAATTGGTCAACTAACTTTGGTGCTGATGGATGGCTGATGGATGATAAGTTTTGCTATGCAGTTATGGTTGAAATAATAGCCCATCAGCGCATCTCTAGTGTGTGTGCCTCTCTCTCGCTCAGAGGGGAGGGAGAGGCTGAGGGTCGATCCAGCATGGATTCTAAACTCTGTGGTGGATAGGATCGATCTACAATTAGGTGTTAATAATATTACCAAGCTAGGTCGAAGTACTCCCAAGTGCTATTGCGCCACACATTGTAGTTCTCCTGTTTATTCGCTTGGAAAATCGCCACGTTTCATGTTGTGTGACGTACATATTTTTATCAACTACTCGTGCAACTGTATTTAAGTAGGGAAAAAATGGAGGTGTTTGATTACTGCTATGTTCCTCTCTGTACAGCCACGGCAGAGCCCGCTAGCATAGCAACATGCTAACACATTCGCGCCGCGCGACAGAGCGTTTGAGTGCACCTACCGGCGCGGGAGAGGTATGACTCAACTCGTGAAAGTTAAGGTAAGAACATATATTACTACTGATTTTGGGTGGCGTGTTCCTTTAAGGGCCGTTCACACCGCGGACCATAACTATAACCATAATGATAAAATCATCCACACTGACCAACGATAAGCAGTCTCTCCTTGTGTTAATGAATGTGATGGCTAAAATGTGGTTGGTTCTGATCGGCTGTTAGCTTTTTATCATTCTCAAATTTGCTATGAAAGTGATCCCCAACGATATCATTCTTCATGTCATTATCGTTATAGTTTAGGCTATGTGTGAACGTCATCATTCATATGAATGAAAATTATATATTTTTTATAGTTATCATACTGTTATCGTATTTGGTGTCAACAGCCCTTTACTGTACTCTCTGAAGCCAGATGTTTACACCTCTGATTTACAATTTCTAAAATAGATAGTTCTGGTCTTTGATCATGATCGGCCAAGCCTCATTAGCCGTTGTAAAACACTTGGCAAAGTTTACACCTGCAATTGCATTCCAAGTGTGTTAAAAATGAATGGGCTCTATGCACGATTCCATTTTGGATTCACTTCCAACTGGGCAATCAACTTTCTGTTTACCATGTACACAATAGACTATGATAGAAAATTACAGATTACTTGCCTGTCAGTTTTAATATAGTAGGCTATTGCTAGTTGAACAACATAGCTAAAGTTATCTAACCAGTTCAGTAACATCAGTTGCTTGATTAAGGTTAAGAACATTTTAAACCCCTTTCCTGTTTACTGGAGGGAGTGGCACACAATATTTTCACAGTGTGCCCAGTAAAGTCTAGCAGTTCAAGTTCAGTTAGGTGTAGTGCAGTCATCATCTGACGGGTTACAGTTAAAACAAACCAAACCCTTTCTGAAACTGTCTTATACAAACATTCAACTACAGAACCATTGCTTCTTTACTTGTAGCATTTCTGCAGACACTTTAAACTTGGACTTTTGAAAAGCTTGCCTGATTGGGGACACATTTTACACAAAACACTCATACAAAAAACACACACACAGACACTGTTGCTGCAGCATAGTATGCAATATGTGATTTTGGTGTCCAGCAATACTTACAGGCATGTAGGCAACATGCTTTTGATTCGTTGAACTGAGACAGCCAGTGGACCAGAGAAGGAGTGGCTGTCTCCTACAAAATAACATGAACAGCAACACTATCACAGTCCTGCTGCGCTAGGCAATACAGGTAAGGCAAACTAACTTAACATCAGCTCATCTCAAAACTTTGGAAATTACTGTAGCAATAAGAAAGATGATGATATGAAATTATATGGTATTTACGTGTTTCATGGTGAGAAAAATATCTGTATGGTACGGAGCCCTGGTAGGGTCAGGTGTGGAAAAAATAAAAGTCGTTTGTAAACTGTTCCCTCGGATTTCTAAACTGTGCCCACAGGTTTTTAAACTGTTAAATCAGTTAACAAATCTGAGATAACAGATTTCTAAAGTGTTCCCTCGGTTTTGTAAAATGTGCCCACAGTTTTGAAAACTGTGCTACCGGATTTGTAAACTGTTCCCTCGTTTTTCTCTCTCCATGAAACACGTAAATACCATATCATTTCATATCATCATCTTTCTTGGCACTTTTGTTATAATAAAATGCTTTATTATGGCATCATAAAATACAGTACATTACATTCGGTCCGGTGAAATTACTGACATGTGTTACTTACTTACGCAAATGTTTACTGATTGTGTGTGCAATATGGGGGCAGCCGTGGCCTACTGGTTAGCACTTTGGACCTGTCACCGGAGGGTTGCCGGTTCAAACCCCGACCAGTAGGCATGGCTGAAGTGCCCTTGAGCAAGGCACCTAACCCCTCACTGCTCCCCAAGCGCCGCTGTTGATGCAGGCAGCTCACTGCGCCGGGATTAGTGTGTGCTTCACCTCACTGTGTGTATGCTGTGTGTGTTTCACTAATTCACGGATTGGGATAAATGCAGAGACCAAATTTCCCTCACGGGATCAAAAGAGTATATATACTTATACTATATGGGTTTGCAATATATGTGCTGTATAACAGATGCAGCTTGTCTTTGCTGATAGTGTGAGATGTTTTTTTTAATTGCTTTGCTTTGCATGTGGTTGCTACATGGTACAGTGGTCTCCAGTCTCATCCGTGTGGGCAGGTGACCTGATTTTTGTAACATGTATTTTTAGAAGAAGAGGTTGCAAAAATGTTTAGTATCAGTATCAGATCACTTTCTCTCTCTCGCTCACACACACACACACACACACACACACACACACACACACACACAGCCACACACAATTGTGACTAGTAAAGTTGAACTACAGTATGAGAGCATTTTGGAACCTGCAATAATTGTTACAATGCTTTATTCTCCAATTACTGATTTGAATCCAAGTCTCTAACTGGTTTATTAAACAGAATCCTCAAATCTCACCTGTGGCGCCTGTACTGTACATCCGGCTCCAGCACCATGTCTGACGAGATCTGGCTGTCCTTGTTCCTCTCTGCTGGTCTGTGTGCAGGGCTGCCCACTGTCATCTGGGCCCTCTACTCTCTGAGACGCCATCAGGAAGCAGACGGTGATGTCTCAGCCTTCATCTACTCACTTATTGCTAGTGATATCCTGGAGCTGCTGTTGAGCCATTTCCTGAACACGTTTCCTGCAGGGATTTCCGAGTCATGACTGTTCACCCTGCTGGATGCTCTGCTTCAGTTTTGCTGGGGCGAGGATCTGCGGTTTACACTTCCACCAGCTGGTGGCCTTCGAGGGAGTTCTGTTCCTGGCTTACCCTAAACCATCCTCTCACTTCTTTGGTGTTGTCTTCCCCACAGCACTGTCTCTGTCTGTGTGGATCTTTGTGAGTGGCATTAACGGCTTCACCACTGGTTATATCATCAACTTAATCTTCTGTGTGGTACCAGTGATACTGGCCATCATAACGAGTGTGTTGACCTTCAGACTTCCAAGGTGGTCTGTGGGTCTGCTCACCCACAAGCGGTCAGGTTTCAAAGTTCTCCTGACTGCTCTGTCCACTCTTATTGGTCTGTATATCCCATGTTTGGTTATTTACAGCATGGACTTTCCTGGCCTGGACTCTGAGTCTTCATGGCTGAATGGGCCGTGACCATCATGAGTTTACGAGTGGTGACGGAACCTTTGCTGTGTGTGCTGGTCTGCAGGGAGACTTACAAGTGTCAGACCCACGCAGAGACAGAGACAGAGACACAGAAACACAATGATGCAGGGTCAGGCTGACTTCAGAACATGGTCCTGTCAAAACAATTTGCTCCAATATCATTCTGTAGGTTTGCATGTTCCCTACATTATACTGTAAATGCTTTCCTATCTCGGTAACATGCACAACAAATAAGATCTCAACAAAAATGGTACATATTCTTCAGTACATCATTGAAATAAGATGGATCAGGGAGATACTAACAGTGAAAATTAGTCACTTGGAAGTATTTTCCCACACCAACACACATGTGCACTGTACGTGTGCGGGCACAATTAACTCAATGAAATAAGAAAGCAACATGTACTGTAGTAATTAAGTGACCAGCGATGCAAAGGGATTTTTAATCTTTTATCTATTTAAAAAAAGGCTTTTCTTATTTCTTATATTATTCTTATGCTTTTGTTATGACTTAACATAGACAAATATTATGTCCTTTTATCAAATGTCAACTTTGTTGATGATATTACATCGCTATGCTCTTCATCATTTCTATTCTATGTTTTCCATCTGCTTAGCTTCAATTTTGATAACTAAATGTATGTAAAAGTACAAAGCCAATACACCTGACAGCATTAGTGTTAAGTCTACACTTTGTATCATGTTTCTTATCATATTCACGGACTGAATAGCCACCAAATGGTACACCAAATTTTATGTAATGAGGCATCTCCACTTTGCATTGTAGCTACATTATCATCTAGCCTGCAATACTTTCTCTTAATCGAATTCCATGTTGTCCACAATTCTTTAGATTTTTGTCAGATGTAAGTAAATTTGTCTTCCTAATAGCTTGTTCTGGTCTTATCATTGCTCACACACACACGCACACACACACACACACACACAAACACACACACACACAAACACACGCACACACACACACACACACACGCACACACACACACACACACACACGCGCACACACACACACACGCACACGCACACGCACACGCACACAAACACACACACACACACGCACACACACACAGAAACTGGTGTGGCAAGGTAGCAGACGGTGTGATTTCAGTCAGGGCAAGTGGGTTGTTTTTTTTCCATCTTGGTTTGTTGAACAGAATCTACATCTAGCTTCTGCAGCATGACTGATATCCGGCTGTCCTTGTTCCTCTCCCCCCAGCCCGTGTGTGGGGTCTGTCCTTGTTCCTCTCCCCCCAGCCCGTGTGTGGGGGCTGTCCTTGTTCCTCTCCCCCCAGCCCGTGTGTGGGGTCTGTCCTTGTTTCTCTCCCCCCAGCCCGTGTGTGGGGTCTGTCCTTGTTTCTCTCCCCCCAGCCCGTGTGTGGGGTCTGTCCTTGTTCCTCTCCCCCCAGCCCGTGTGTGGGGTCTGTCCTTGTTCCTCTCCCCCCAGCCCGTGTGTGGGGTCTCGGCCTTTGTCTTCTCCCTCATCTTCAGCGACTTAGCTTTTTTGGTGATTATCGATCTTAAACATTTCACTCTAACATGTTAAAAATGAAAAACAAAGAATTTTGAGGTTAAAAGGTTTTCTATACTTGAAATGCAACTTGTATGCAAATTGAAATGTGTACTTGTATGCAAAATATTGACTTCATGTAAATAATCACCCGTGGACGTTTTGTGGGAGGGATATCTATTAGTTATGATTTGAAGCCTAGTATTCACCTGTAAATCATGCATACAATTAAATTAGAGGTAGTAAGCATGATAAAAAACAACGAGCTACCCCAAATACAGTGCTATTTTCTATTTCTAGGGTGGTATACCATGTCAAAATCACTAGACTAGACACAAGACTTTATCCTTGAATAGTACTGATTGACCAAAATTAGGGGGGTCTGGCTCAAGTACAAGGTGATTTATGTAGATATGTTCATAAAAAAAACAGAAATGAGCTAAAATTGTAACAGAATGGGAAATGACAAATGTTTTGAAATAATGTCAAAAGCACCACATTAATGTCAAAAACATCATGATTATTTATCACAACGACAACAGTGATGAATGACTATACTCAATTTTATTATATGAGGTGACATCATTAAGACATGATATTTACCATAAATAACAGTGATTAATGGTATACTAGAAATTAAGTCAGAACAACCAAATTCAGATACGGTTAAAAATAATTCACATTTTGTTTGTGTGACAGATTATATTCCCATGCCAGATTACTATTAAAACCAGATTACTATTAAAACTGTGTCATGTAAGACAATAGTTGATAATATGAAAAATAAAAAAATAATAACTGATGAGGCTCACCAGACTTTAAAATTACCCCTGAAGATACAAACCTCTAGAACTAAACATCAAGCTCTTAAAGCAAGGTGGAGATGATACAAAAACACTTATTTACAAAAAAACACATTAAGATGTGCAAATAATACAAATAGTACTTCAATAGTAATAAAATACACTATAGGCATAATTTATCCACAAAAATAGACATTTACAAATATTACACTCTGAAATTTATTCAGCATTAAGATTTAGTAAAAAGTGTAAGGCAAAAAAAAAAGAAAAAAGTATATCAAGAGTAGGCCTAGCCCACCATTTACGCATCTTTGGTCCTGCAGCATCACAGTAATGGCACTAAACCCTAGTTTGTAACCCTAGTTAGTAATAGGTGTTACAGTCGTTCAAGCTTCACGCAAAGTCTCACAGGTTATTGGCAAGTGCTCCTTTCACTTATGCTGGTATATGTCAGATGTAGTAGAGACTGTTTGAAATTAAGGCTGCTAAAATATATTAATTGTTCCACACACACACACACAATCTCCCTCCCATTCACTCGCTCACACACACATTCCATGTTTCTCTCTTTCCTCTACTCCCCTGCTGCCTGGTGTTCCAGGATGTAGTGGGACAGCAGGTTGACGTCTGTGAGTAGCGGGTGTTTCTGCAGGGCCAGCGTCACCGCGCTCTCCTGTCCCGGGAACACCTGGCTCAAGCTCTCCCTCAGCCTGGAAGTCTCCTCCGCGCTCCTGTGCGGCTGGGTCTCAGGCCCCGCACGCCCTAACCCTTCACCTCCTCCTCCTCCTCCTCCTCCTCCTCTTCTTCCCCCCCTCCGATGCGCCTGCTCCCAGGCGTGGGGTGGCTGGCCGGCTGCTGGGCCCTGGGGCTGGAGGTCTGGGTGGTCGGGCTGGAACTCCGGTGCGACTCTGCCACCCCCTGGTGTCCGGTCGCGGAAGTGCGGCACCTCGGTTTGAGAGCGCTGCTGCTGCTGGAGCAGGGGGTTGGGGACCGAGGAGGCCATGCCTGGGAATGTGTGACTGCTGGTGACGGAGGACCTGAAAATGAGGGGAAAGGATAAAAAGAAAGATAGAGAGAGAGAAAGGAAGGAGAGAGAGATAGTTGAAAGAAGGCAGAGAGAAGAAGAAATAAACACCATTTAAAAAATAAGCCTTCAAGTCTTAACCACATAATGCTTTAAAAAGTTAGGCCACACAGGACAGCAGGAGTGTGTGTGTGCATTTGTTTGTGTATATGCTTTGTGTTTATGTGTGTGTGTGTATGTGTGTGTGTGCGTGTGTGGGCACGTGTGTGTGGGTGCGTGTGTTTGTCTGTGCACGGGAGTGCGTGCGTGCATTTGTACACTACCTCTGCTGTGAGCGGAGGAAATCATTGAGGTGAGGCCCGTCTCTACCCAGAGGGTCGTCTGGAACCATAAAGTGATCCCCAACAAACGTGTACTGGAGGAGGCTGCATACCAAGACAAACAGACAAACAACCTAACCAACAACCTTTTAACTTGTAATTCACCAAGTGTTCATAACATGTTATCTGATGCCGACAGCATTTTGTCCTGCATACCATATGTAACTGCCTAAATCCATTTAAAGGTAGAAGAAATAACTTTTCCAAGCGGCCCTACTAACTGTTGTATAGTCTACCTCTTTCTGATGATGTCCTTCCAGGCATGGGACTCATCAAACAGGTCTCTCATGTTGTCGTTTGTCACGATCACTCCATTCGTCTTCTGGGCGAGCTGAAGCATGAACCTTTTATTAAAGTGAAAAAAAAAGAAATTAGAGTGCATTTTCAAGAAAATGCAAAAAGTGGCGGAGGATATGTCTTCGTCCTGCCGTGCCATTTCCTTCAGTGACAGAATCTTGTACCAGTAACTTGTCTTCACAAAGTAACAACCAATAGCTTTCACACATCATGCTATAAGTCCTCTCAATAGATATGGGCATGTATATTTAACTCATGATACCACAGACACGCCACCTCATACCGAGAGCTTTCCTCCATCCTACATAACACTAAAGCAGGTGATGAACTGTGAGGAAATGACATGTACAACACTCACAACTGCCACATCATTGAATGCTGAGTTGAAAGGGTAAATGAAACGATTTCCTTTTCAAAGCTTTGCTTGTTGTCATAATGCATTCCATTAGATGACCTAGGTTACCGGTCACATCTGGTAGCATGTGCATTTTAAGCAAAACTGAGCCAAGCTCAGATACAGACGATTGCATTGAATTGAATTGATGTGTGTATCACACATAATCCATGACCTTGGCTGTTGCCACGTGAGAACAACTGTGAGCCTACACCTGCTGAGTGACTCGGATGTTTGCAGACTGCCAGCGTAAACAAGTCAGCAAGACCTCACATCTCTGCCAGGAAAGGAAGTAAAAATCAAGGGCATCTGCTTTGCTCGTCTTGCTGGCAAGCTGCTGCATGTCATCAAGTCAATACTAACCAGTGTTTTGACTGTTTTAAGGATACACTCTGGAACGAACATCATATATTCACTATATACAGTTAGAATCTAATTTAGTTGGAATGGAATGGGAGGTTCCATAAATAGAAAAGAGAAAAAATACAGTACGCAGATGTATGCATGTTCTTCCATAACCTTCTACCTAGCTCGACTTTGTGCTCATGAACTCTGCTCAAGTGCACCATGTTTAGAATTGAGGAGGCGCGTTCTTCAAACCAAACATTATTGCTTAGAGACACACCTGTCGTCATAAGAGTTGATTCTTTTCCCCATGACCTCCCTGGATGGCGTGAACGATAACAGTCCAAGGTCCAGTAGCTCAGTCAGATAGTGCTGTTCTGGAGAGGGATGGAGAGAGAGAGAGAAGGGGTGTGTTTGTGTGTATGGAGGAGGGGGGGGGGGGGTGTTTGAAAATAACAGAGAGAGAAAAAAAGACAAAATGAGATCTGACTTTCCATAATGCCAAGTGCACCCTGTCATCCTCATAATACTGTATATTTTGTATTCAAATGTTACTGAAAGCTATTTTACTGAAAAGTTATAGTTTGTGTTCTTTCCATATTTTACACTATTCACATTCAAACCACAACATAATTCCTGTTAGCAAAAGTATTAGCAAAGAAACAAAATAATAACAATAGTTTAACAGATCCTTCATGAGAGACATGAAGAACGATTCCACCAGCAGGAAGCAATACCTTTGACCTTGGGGTCTCTCTTCTGTCTCCATTGGGGCACCAGTGCTGAGATCTGGCGGTGACCTCTGTCCCAAAAGTGCTGCACGGCCAGGGCGATGCCACGACAGGAGAAGAACTGGCCCAGTCCATGGCTGTGGACATGTCAATCATGGCAACATTAAAAAAAAAAACATGATAGAAACATCTAACACGGTACCCAGTTAGTCAAAAACAGATAAAAAATTATCCTACACAATCAACAATGTTACATGGGGCATGGGTTGCAAATGTTAAGTGGGGGCATGCATTGGCAATGTCAGAGACTTCATTCTCTTTTATTACAAGTCAGTGTAGTAGCATCACAATGAGTTTGGAAGTGTTATCTCAAATTGAAAGACGTCCATTGTGTTCCAGGGCTAGGTACTGTACACCTCATGAGACATCACAGTGGTATGTAATTCTACAGTCACATGTTTGATACAACTGGCCTACACTCCCTGTGTTGTACTGAGTGTTTATCTGTGTGAATTTCCATGGGCACACATGATCCCATTATTGTGATGTAACAGAAGGGATACACAGAGCCTGTATGGCTCTGGGGATACACAACAGTCAGCTCAAAACACTTGTTATTGGGTGATACAAATAGCCTGACGAGCCAGACCCACATCAACATGTAGTGCTCAGTCCAAGGGGTGGGATAATCGGTTGTCTCTGCACGCAATAGGATAGCGCTACAACTCCCATGCCTTTTCCCACCAGCAGAGCTAGTTGGCTAGTTCAAACTTTTGCAAACTCGTGATTACGCTGTTCGCCAACAGCAACATCCATCTCCTTTGTTTTCAAGTAGCAGGGAATTCACGCCGAACCGTTGAAACTCTGCCATCAATGATTATGTTAAGCCCGCCTACCGACTCTACAGTATATACGATGTGACTGCCCTTATCGAAGCTTAATTTTTCCAGCTCGCAAGCCAACGGAGAGTTGCTAGACTAGCCTGGGCAGCAAATTAAATTTGCTGCTGCTAGGGTGCGTCTAGATTTCTAAGCAATGATACAACGTTGTCAAACTGGAAATTCGGGGTGCATTGGTTGAACGCAGTTGTGACTGACACTTCGGCTAAGCAACGGCCACTGTGTGACCGCAAAAATTGAACTTGTCGCACCCATCTTTTCTGCGCATGATTTATGAGATGCATCATAATTTTTCCTCTGTTGTTGTGTTGAAGTCAAGCACATGTAATTAGAAGGCTATTACATACTGTATATCTACTGCTTTCTTGCATGGGATGTGAGTCAGGCCATTTTTCGTGTACAGTGTTTAAAAGTGCTATACGAGATGCAGGGTAACATCACTTCTGTTGACGTTCAAACAAAACAGTGAGCTAGCATGTTACTCCCTCCCCCTCCCTCCCGTGCAATTGAAACTCTGTGGTTGTTTTGTTGTTTTGTGGCCGTTTTTGGAACCCAGGCTGTCCACAGAGACCGTGTTTTTTTTACAGTGTATTCAGGGCACAGGCAGCTAGCGGATGGTAAGGTGAAGTTAGCTGTATGTGACAAAAAATATTTTAGCTTAGAAACCACATTACATCGTTTATAGCACCTTTAATTTATGTAAACAGATATTTGGTCTATATTTCATTTTCACATCTTTATGAAATTTTGAATAAGTTGAGACATTTATGGAACAATTTTCCTTCACTACTACTGTGTGTGTGTGAAAGAGAGAGAGAGAGAGAGATTTAGTCCTGACAACAGCCCAGATGTTTAGTGCTTACCTCATAGCAACGTTGCTCCCATCAATAATCACTTGTCGCAAACCAGGATCTCCGTTTCCACCAGCCAGTTTGAGTTCAAAGGGCATCTGCAAGCCCTCCAGGAAGCGCTGCTGTCCTGTGACCACAGCCCTTGCACCCATGGGTGGGAGCCCCTGTCTCTGGGGTGGTCTGCCAAAATGAGCCGGTAGGGTGGCCGAGAAGTGTGGGTTCTTTTGAGGTTCAACGAGCATGTCATGAGGGTAGCTGGGTCGCGGTGGTCCTCTGATGGACGAAGAACCTCCTCTCCCCATCGAGTCCGTATGAACCGGGCCTCGATGATGGTTCTGGTGGTTCTGGGGGTTGAAGGTGTTCCAGTTGTTTGTTCTGGTGCTACTGCTTGCAGCTCCAGTCACGGGAGGCCTTGTGTGTGCAATGTCATGTCTATCCGTCAAAGCAGGGCTCTCTCTTTTCACAGGGGCCTCCTGGGGCGAGTCCTGATAAGCTTGATCAATCAAGAACCTCTCGATAGCTCTGTGCTCCACCAGAACGTTCTCACCCAGCGTGGTTACGGCTTTGGCGCTAGGTTCTCTCCCTAACGGTTCCCCCTGATTGTCCCCACCCTTCTCCTTGTCTCTCTTATCAAGCGATGCTTTATTCTTCATCGCTCTCTCAGCACCCCTCTCCTCCTCCTCCTTCCTCCTCCTCATCTCTCCCACCTCCTTTCTGGCCAAGTCGGCGGGAGACTCCTTAGCTCGTTGCTGTGCTCTGTGAGTGGCAGCGGCGGCTTCCGCGGGGTTTGTCCTCGCCGGCTTGCCGTCCCGCTCGCCCTGCCTCTGCAGCTCCAGGAGCAGCTGGTGGAAGCTGAGCTCGGGCAGGTTGCTGCACACCTCCAGCACCCGCTCCTCCGTGTACCCGCAGCTGGCTGCCGCCCGCTTCACCACGCCCAGGACAAAGTCGTCGCCACCGCCATCCTCCTCTTCCTCCTCCTCCCCCCCTCCCCCGCTCCGAAGCCCTTCCCCCAGGCTCCTGTCGCCGAAGCTCCCCTGGCTGCTGTGATTCGGCGCTCCTCTCTCCACTGTCCTCCTGCTGCTGCTGCTGCTGAAGGCGGCTTCCCCTTCGGCTCCGTCGCCGGACCTTCTGCTGATACCATCTTTCTCTTTCTCCTCCTCCTCTCCTCCTCCTCCTCCGTCGTCCCGGTCCTGCTCTTGCTGGACCTGCTCCAGGATGTCACAGGGGTCTACGGGTCCAGTCCGAGCAAGCACCCTCTTCACGACGTCCTCCTTGAAGCCCATGGCGGTGAAGAATTTCAGCCGGAGGCCGAGGTCGTCCTGGCTGCCGACGGCCACCGCCTCCATGTCCGTTCTGAACGCCTCATCCACGACTTCCTGTGGAGCACCCCCTCTCCACCCCTGCCGCCCCCGAGGTCCTCCTCCCCTCTCGTCCGCACCCTCAACCTGACCCCGGGGGGCCCCGTCCACGACTGCAAAACTCCGGAAGAAGGGATCCGAAAGCTCCCTTCCTGGAGTGACTGATGGCACAACCGTGCCCTGGCGCTGGTAGGAATGCTGCCCTTCAACATCCCCTGTCGAGTCTGACCTGGTGGGAAGGACACTGCTTCCTGAACTGTGCCGACTCGAGTCCGGCTGTTCATCTGGGGTGCTGTGAGAAGCCCTGTCCACCATGGCTGTGGCGCCTCGGCCTGCCTCGTGCTCGTCCGTGTCTGTCCGTGCCACCGCAGTCTCAGGAGTGGCGGCAGTGGCGGAGGCCGTGTTCCAAGGGCTGTCCCTCACCAGCTCGAGGAGGACCTCCTTCACGGACACAGGCAGCACCAGCAGGTCAAGCGTGTGCCGGTCATCCCACCTCTCCACCAGCGTCTTGAAGGCCCGACGGGAATCCAGGGACTCGACTGCTCCTCGAGCCCCAGCGTCCATGCGCCGACCCTGGCTGCTCTCATACCTCTCCACCAGGTCCACGATGAGAGAGTAGGCCCGGACCACGGGCTCTGCCAGGCCTGAGATGAGGACGCACCCTGGGGAGCCCACCTAAAGCAGGAGGATCACAAGAAATAGAAATTAAACACAGAAAAACATGTAGTGTGTAAAAACTTTCAATTCACAGTAACTAACTGCCTAAGCTAACTGGTTATGTTACATAGCTACTATTGACATAGAAAATAACAAAACATCTTTTATACAGTATATGACACTGGATTGATGATTTTCTGCCAGAAAAGAATAGTAAACTGGACTTGTTATCATGCTTATCTCATGCTCTACCATCACACCTTTCCTGATGACATTTTTATGTTGTGCTATTACAGTGCCACAATCCCTCTGTGACTGGCATCAGGCCGTGAAACAGACCTGTCTGTAAACGTCAACATCTATCAGCTGATAGCCTGGGGTCTGTATTACGAAGTGAGGTGACTGGCTAACCCGGGTAACTTTGGGAGAAACCGCTGGTGTCCAAAAGAACACTGCACTAAGCAGCTAATGTCTTTAAAGTTACACATTGTTTGGAGATCAGTGGTTACTCCTGAAGTACCCTGAGTAACTCTGTAGCCTTGCTTCATAGTATTGCTCTCTGGTCCTTGCCCCAGCAACAGGGGCACCACTAGGGGGGTGAAAGTTAGGAAGATTCTAAGGGCCCAGCACTGACAGGGGGCCCCCAAAGAACCCCCCCCCATAATACTATATACAGTATTATCGGGGGTCCCAGAATTATTGTCTGTCACAGGGCCCAAATTATCTAGCAGCGCCTCTGCCCAACAGCCACCCCCATGCTCATTCAACCCCTCCTTACCACGATGTGGGCTGAGGTGTTTCTGATCAGGCAGTCCATGAACAGCCCACGGGCGCCGCAGAACACGGAGTGCAGGACCTCTGGGTAGGGAACCTCCTGCTGCTCCTCCTGGTTCACTGCACCCTTCACAAAGAGCTGCGTGACCACGACACAGAGACAGTGGACATGGAAATTGGACAAGACCGTTAGACAGTGGATACAGGGAGGGGACAACACAGAGAGATGGTGGACATGCCGACAGATGAGATAGTCAGGCAGGTAGCATGGAGTTCAGCACAAACACTGATTGATTGATTGATATATAGATAGATTGATAGATAGGAGTCTAAGTATCAAATTAGTTTCAGATTTTATGCTCACCAAATATTTTCCCTTCTTTGAACAATCAGATTTTACCTAGGCCTGACAAAGCCTAGGTGAACCCAAACGAACCAATTTGGTAACAGACCTGGTCCTGGTCCTGACATGCCAAGCAATTTAAATGTGTGTCCCAATACATAGCCTAGCATTCAGCTTATAACTCTGCAATGCGAGAAGCAGATCTCACCTTAGCCGCAAGTACGTCTCCAGACCTCCCCTTCAGCAGCAGCCACATGAGTCCGGTCTGATGGACCTCCGCCTCTTCATCCAGGGCTATGTCCAACTCCACCCCGAAAACGCGCTTCGCCGTGGGCTGGAGAGCCAGTACGGCCCCCCTCAACGCCGCGGAACATGTGAACTCATCCTCCACCATTGCCTCGTTCTCACTCAACTGCATGCCTTCGCTACTCTCTTCAGAGGCGAAAGCCATGGCTGGCACACGACGAGCCGAGGACCCGCTAAGAAATGGAGAGAACGCGCCCGCCTGCATTTATTATCCCCGCGTGACTTAATAAATTTTCAAATTCACAAGGTGACTGCGAGAAATGCTGAATTAATGGACACAGCTGGCTGAAAACAACACATACGTGTGGCTACATAACATGCCTACCGATGCCTTTTCTGTATCTAACACGTTATTAATTACTTACAACGTGTTGTTGTGAGGCCTGTCTGAGCTAGGCCTTCATAACTCCTGTCTGTTCGGATCGCTGATTTCAGCGTTAAGTTTCGTTTCCAAATCGGTGTCACTTGGTCTTCCGCGATTCTGATTCAGTAACTCGGTATAAAGTTCGACACCACCACTGTTCTTGTAGTTGTAAGTGTTTCAATTGTGCGCCAAGACTCGACTCACCTTAAGATACCAACTAGTAGAGGACACTATAATTTTGTGGACGTCATCCTTGTTATACTATAACGTGGGTATTTGTTGATAAAACTGAAACTTTCCCTGCTGCGATCGTAATGACTCTACTATTAACGCACAGACAAATTAGAACATTCGAACTCAAGAAGTATAACATGTTACGTTGACGCAACAATGTATCATGATCTCTCTTTTATAACGCCATAATCGATTTATCGTAACATTCACATTGGAACACTGTAAAGAAAGCCTGCGTGACATGAGTGACAGAAAATAACCCACAGTAGGCTACATCAGAATAGCATAACAAGAAGTTCCGATATAGTTTATAGTGCTGAACACACTCCTTACCTCTATCACAGATTAGATAAACACGTGAATCCTACACTGGATATAGTAGAACAGAAATTAAATGTCCAGGAAATAATAGATTCGCCTACATAGTGTGTTATTGTTTTTCCAAGTGTGAAGTTGTCGGAGATTTGTGGTAATCTTGACCCTCCTTCTGCTCGCTGTCGTTGGCTCAGCACATCACAGGATGAAAACTTCCGATTTGACAGGGGGGAATTCCAATGACGTCACTATGACATTTCCATTGCACAAAAAGCACCAACATCTCCATGGACAATTAAAGTAAACGCTTTAAAACAGATTGTTTAGTAAAACAAAAAATAGGCTTCCAGATCATACGAACTGTGTCATAACCTGTGTTGTTTTGCGTAGGAAAAACCTGTTGAGCGGCCATTCAACAATGTTTAGGTCATTTGGTTTTAACCCCTCCACCCCCCCCCCCCCCCCCACACACACACACACACCAGCTACTACTACTAACTAGACTTTGTCAAACATGAGGTTGATTTGGTGAGGAAAAACAGTACTGGTCGACTTGGAACTCAAGAGGTTACTTCCTCTTCATAGGTAACTACCCCCACCCCCGGGACAGAGCGTCGTTGGGCTACAAGGCGCCAACAAGCGGAAGTGAAAGCGATGTTTTCTGATACAGTCAGCGTTGAGCCTCATGACCCTTCAGACGACTACATTTTATTCTCCTATGAAAACATGACAGATGGCTAAAAAAGAACAACGTTTACCTGCAGAACATGCAAATAAGTAAGGTAGGTCAAATTATTGCTATTGGTGTCCTTGTCAGTTTTTTTGGCATCTGCCTTCATACTGCCAAAGCCTTCTTTTCGGGTCACTGACACCTTTTCAATGGTGGGATATGCACACCGTTTGCGATCCACAACTAATAATGTTACACCAAAACACCAAAAATATTAACTTATTTTTATCAACAGTAAAACAAAATGGAATTGTCGACTTGCCAAGAGCCTGTTCTGATTAGAGACGATAGTCTCGTGTCGTGGGAGGTGATTGGCAGCGGAGGCTTTGGACAGATCCATCGGGCCAAACATGTTCGCTGGGGGATGGACGTGGCCGTGAAGGTGCTCCACCACAGTGATGGGTAAGTACAGTAGGTTAGTGTTGGAGTGCCACGAACATGTCAGCGGAGTAAAGACCATGTTACATCTGTCATGTTGCATCTTTTCTCAGTTTTCGTTCTGTATCAAATCATTTCGTTCCTTTGAACCACAGAAAACTCACTTTAGCACTTTAACTTCTACATGTTATATAGGCCCAGTTTTGGTTAGTTTTATGCTGAAACACACACCGGGAGGGAGGGAGAGAGAGAGAGAGAGAAAGAACTTAATCTTCTATGAACAATGCACACACTTGTTTTGGATGCATTCCTATAGCCATTCATACACACCTGTAAAGATAAATCCAATCCCCCTCCTCCTGCTCCACTCCAGGTCTGGAGCTGCCCTCCGGAAGGAAGCCGAGATGATGCGTCAGGGCAGCAATCCCTTCGTGCTGCGGATCCTTGGGGTGTACCAGGGCTGCCCCCCTGTAGGAGGCCCCTCCCAGTCCTCCCAGCTGGGCTTGGTCATGGAGTTCATGGAGCGGGGCTCCCTGGCCGGACTTCATGAGGCCCTTGGCAGTCCCCCGCCCTGGCCTTTGGCTTTCCGGCTGGCCCACCAGGTGGCCCTGGGCATGAACTTCCTGCACTGCATGAGTCCGCCGCTGCTGCACCTGGACCTGAAGCCCAGCAACGTGCTGCTGGACAGCTACCTCAACGCCAGGGTCAGAAATGAACGCACACATGCACACTGTTCACATTCAGTGGTGTAGTATCATATGTAAACTAGTATTGTAATATTATATTATGTAGTATATATTATGTAGTACTATACTTGTGTGTGTGTGTGTCTGTGTGTCTGCATGCATGTGTGTGTGTGCATTCATGTGTGTGTGTGTGTGTGTGCATGTGTGTGCGTGTTGCTCACAGCCAGCTCAATCAGTTGTGGGTCACAAAAACGTTTGAAGATGCTTTTATACAGTCAAGCTCAAAGCAAAAAGGCAATTTACTATACTAATAATTGGTTTGTGCATAGGTACAGAAACTATTTAGGGAAGTGCCTTTTCCCACTAGGTGTATATTTCCTTATCAATTTTGTCTGATGTCAGAATTCATTGTGTTGGAAAGGTGTAGGGGTTGTAGAGTAGTTCTTTGTCAGTTACATTCAGTAGCAGCATTCATATCAGGTGGTTTCTTTTTTGGGGCAGTTTTGTGGTTCTGTACACATTGCCACGATCACAATATTTAAACAGCTAGCACTGGCTGCTCATCTCAAATTTGTTAGGGATGTCTGCTAAACAGCTCTAGTAGAATGACAATAAATTGTGATAGTCTGTCTTGTGGTTGGCTTTCCCTGATACAGTATAGCGTGTTTACTGGATATACTGTAGTTTTGGGAAATGAGTATGTGTTGTGATGAGAGTGGTATAGAACCATCACCCTCCATCGGCCATCTGACCAGTAGTTGGGCCTGAAAAAAAATATTTGTGGTTTCAACTGTGTAGTATTAAACATGGACAATGTAATACTAATAGTGAATATCTATTAAATGAGTGAATTGTAGGGTGAAATGGAATCAGCATAGGCCTGAGCTCATTTTAACTGTGGTGGGGTGTGGTGCACTGCCTTTATTGTTGAGATTTAGTGGCTTGGTAAAGTCAATTTGGCCGTTGAAAGACCTAAAGAGAGCCAAAATATCCAGGCTGTAGTGATTTTAAAATCAAGGAAGTGCTGTTTGGTGGTCTTTTGGGATTTGTACGGAGACGCAACTGTGTTTGGTGTATTAAGCAATATTGTTCCACTTCCCCTAAATACCCAAACCACAACGGCTTCCAGATACTACAAACAAGATGGTCGAACAATGCCACTCTATTGACTGCACAGACACATAACCACATAACCTAAATTACAATACTACAGTATGAGAAGTGGTCCCTACATGTAACTTAACTTTGAGATGTAGATTTAAAGGACTGGCATTGCAGTGGCCAGCATACTGCAAGAATGTGTAGGATTGCAGCCAATACAGACTTGTAAGGATGAACTTCATACAGATGAAGAATGAAAAGGAGTCTGGGTACTGGGCTAGCCATCAGCTGGTTGGATATACACATATGTGGTTTTGGTGCTCTATCCTCAGTAATGATCGTGTGTACGATCCCAGGGCTTACAAACATGTTGTCTGCTTTGGCTAAGTAGGTTTAGCCAGACCCTGGATTGGAAATTTCTTGTGCGAAAACTGTGGAAAGTTCCATCTAAGAAAGTGCTATGTCTGTCACGAGTGAATCCCTCATTTAGGTAGAGCCCACAATCTTGGCAAAAAGAGTTCTCCAACATGAAGCAACAGGTTCATTGTCTGGAGCTGGAGTTTTATTTGAGCAGAGCACACCAACGAAACTGACATGCAGAGAACTACAAGGTTCTTTATTTATCTAAGCAATTGATTTATCAGAAAGTGCAATGAGTTGCAATTGCAGACCATAACATCCTGTTTCCGGAAAAAGGAAGAGTGGACAATGTAATAGCTCATGTGGTCCTCGTGGTTGGGTCTGGGCTCTGTGTCAGCCTTGACGGTTATTTCCTCTTTACATTTTATTGTTTAATCATCAACTAGCTTTATGTCAGGAACGTCACTGTTGTCATGGCTTCTTCCCTATTGCAGATATTTATCCATTTAGCAGCCAGTTCTTACAACAGTGAGTTGTTGGCACAATAGAATGACACAATATTGAGTAGGCTATAGGGGATATTGTTTTATTGTGAAATTCTTGTGGTTTTCTATTGTACTGCACTGCTTGGACTTCCAAAGATCACTGCATTGCAAAACATTTCAATTAGAGAAGCTTCTTGATCCCTGGATGTGTATGCCACTGTTTGTACTCTAGGCTGAATGCCTGTCACATATATTCACATATACAATTCTATGTTGAGTAATCACTGACTTGATTGGTTTATGTAGTACTGTTCTCAAAACGGGAAAGGCGGGCAAGATTAATATTCTTTTTTTTTTATCATTTTTGATGCTGAACTGTTCTACTTGTGTAATTGTGTAATATTATTGACATTTCCGGAAATATTTTGTCTATCTTATGAGGGATCTGCACACCTGGACTGACTCTCGACAGGTGCCTGGTCTAAGGATCAACTTTAGTTGCCATGGTCTAACAGTGAGTCTACACCGGGAGCGCAATTGAAGCGCTCTGTTCGCGGAGTGAATATGGCAGGCCCAGATGTTACTAATTACTATTTTTTTTTTTTTTTAAAACAAGGTTTAAAAACAAGGTGTTTATTCTGATACAGCTAAAGGTATCTAGTAACACCGGTGCTTGCCCTACTATTTCATGTCAAAATGGCTGCTGGTTGCCTGGTGTAGCCTGTCTGTTAGAATCAACTTTATTGTTGCCGTGACACTAAAGTATGATGCCTTGCCATTGTAACAATAAAATTGATCCTTAGACCACACACACCGTTCAGAAATATCTATCAATGTTTTGGAACTTTGTCACACAACATGCTAAAATGTGTCTGCTTGTCTGCCACCTTTCCTAACATGTGTATTAAAATACTCAACTGGACGCCACTGTTCTTTTTGTAGCTCACCGATTTTGGCTTGGCCAAACTGGCCCGCAGTGTGTCCAGGAGAAGCAGAGAAGCAGATGATGAGACGGGAGGGACAATCAGCTACATGCCTCCTGAGGCCTTCAGCCTGTCCTATAAGCCTACCAGTGCCTCGGACGTCTACAGGTAGGCTAAACCATGTGATCGCCCATAACTATTTGCTGTTTTAACCTGTAGAGGAGTACGGTCACAAATATGTGATTAGAATGTCTGTGAACCGAGAGTTCCGTACTATGAGGTGACAATTACCCTCAGGGATTTTTCCCATAGACTGTACAAAGAACCCTGAAACTATAGATTGTTCATTGAATTCTAGAAGGAGCTAGGAAAAGAATTCGCTCCTCAGCAACTATGCATCCCCTCTGGGCAGCAGATCTAACCTCTGTATTTCTCTTCACTGTGTTGAGGCTGAGGAAATAAACAGTTTATTTGGGTAGTAGCGTATCCAGACATTTCCAGTTTGCCTCAATATAATTGTGACGCTTATGTTAGAACTCATGTGGAAAATCCACACCCAGAAACACATAGAGTAACTAACTGGTGCTTTGATCAGCCTAGCTAATTAGCCCTTTTCCCACAGTCTGCCTGTAAATCATATGTCCAAATAAAGTGCGGTTCACCGAGGTCTGTAGTTTAATCTGTGCTCTGTAATTCCCCTCTTCAGCTACGGGGTTCTCCTGTGGTCCATCTTCACTGGGAAGGAACCTTACGCAAGTGAGTCACCTTGTCGTCATCTTCGAAGATGTTTCTTTCTCTCTCTCTCTCTCTCTCTTTCTCTCCACATTGCCACCAGTTTAGTGATGTGCTATGCAGAACAGACAGTTTGTTATCACTATATAACCAATAAGACTGTCTTTCTCTGTTCCTCCCTGTTTCTCATTTCTACAGATCTATCCTTTTTTTTGGTTTTCATCCCGTTCACCCTAACTTGGTTCCATGACCTTAGTTCCATTCCTTTTGTTCCTATTAATTCTATTCAGTTCCAGTTCCATTCCATTTCTCCACCTTTAACCCCTGCCCCCACCCCCTTATCCCCACCCTCTCTCCTGTATTCCTCTGGGTCTCCCTGTCCCTTTTAGATGCTCTCTCTAGTCTGGTGCGGTTTCGGATCCCACTCGGAGACCGTCCCGATTTGGAGTCCCTGGACGTGGGCAATGTGGAGGGCCTGACTGAGATCACTGAGCTGATGAAAAGATGCTGGCAGAAAGACCCGACTCAGAGACCTACCTTTGAGGGTGAGTAGAACAAAAGAAGTCTCGCGTTGTTGAGGTTTTTGTTTTTCCTTAAACACAACTGGTAATCAATAACTACAGTTGAAATACAAATTGGACCCATCTCAGAGATCTACCTTTGAGGGTGAGTAGAACAAAAGAAGTCTTGCGTTGTTGAGGTTTTTGTTTTTCCTTAAACACAACTGGTAATCAATAACTACAGTTGAAAGAAAAATCGGTTAGAATGCTGCTCGGATTAAAAAAAAAAAAATCCCTTCTTTGACGCTTATGAGTTTAAGGATCTGCAGTCTGGGGGCATGTCATGTGCCCCCATGTTCATGCCCTCAGAGTGTAGCACTGGAGCTGCCTGGCTGCTGTAGTTGTTTGCTGCAGCAAGTCAAGCTAGGTAGAACCGATTGTTTACGTTTTTATTTTGTACGGACAGTACTCCGTGACCTCGAGGAACAGAGGTCTGTGTGAAAAATTGCCGGAATTCTCCTTTAAAGACTGGCCTCTGCACACAGCTGTACATGGTCCGCAGTTCCTATAGACCAAACTGTAATTCCTACCCAAATCCATACTATGTTCTTCAGAACAGTCGTCTAGATAAACTTTTTTTCTGGCGACCCCCGCAAAAAACATGGGCCAAGTCTCACGACCTCCTTCTCTCTAACCGGCGGAATTTGTTTTCGAAATGTTGTGAGATGGGCATTGGAAGCAGTGGCAGAAAATGTCTTCTCTCATAGGTAGACTATGTCAACACCAAAGGCATTATGTCAATGGCAGCCTTTGACTAAAAATCATTTCGCGACCCCTCCAATATTTTTGACCCCAGTTTAAGAACCACTGTTCTAGATGGTGTTTGACAGCATTGTTTTGTTCATTATATATGCTACACAGTAACTTGACAGCTATGTATATAAGCTATAATACCACATGTTGTGATTAAAAATGTACCTTGAATGCACCATGACCTTCAGAATGACATTCACTCTTCTATTGACTTGTAATGTATTTGATAGAGTTTCTGAGGTACTCAGCACAGGCTGGCTGTCATGCAAACTTTTTAATCTTCGTAGTACATTTGACTGATAGTGAGTAATGATATGTGGGTAATGACAACTGTAAGTACATGGTAATAAGGACACTCATTATCATCTGTGGTTTGGTCTTCTTCAGAGTGCCACCCTGTGACAAATCATGTGCTTGACCTGCACAAACGAGGGATAAACGAGGCGGTGTACAAAGTACAAACGAAACTGGTATGCCTTTGTTCCACCTGGTATAGAAAAAAATGTCACCCAAGACATTATAGATACATTTAACAATCTATTTATACCTGTAATTAAATACATATTTTATGAATGATTAGCTTCAAGTTTTTAAAATCATCTGAAAATGTTGACTTCCTATGCCACTTTATCTTTACAATAAGAGGCAAAAATAGAATTGATGGTCACACACACACACACACACACACACACTCACACATTCCATCTGTATTTTCTGTCTGTCATTCGTATGTGTCCATAGTGTAGTATATATTATGATTTAAGCGTTCCTCTCCATAGGACTCTGACTCTGAGGCATCTATGAGAAATTGCCGTAGTGAGACAGTGCTGGCTCCTCCGCCCCCTACTCCTGTTCATGGTACAGGACCACCTCACATTCAGCCCTTGTCCTACCCTTGCCCATGTTTAATTGCATCTAGGCTTATGGCATGGAGACACACACTTTCACTCTCTAGTACTAATAAATATTACTACTACTATTAACTGTAAAAATGACAATAGTTCCTTAACTAAATAGATCAAACTCTAGTAATAGTTATTTTTTGTGTGGAGAAATGACATGAGGATATTTAGAACGTATTGAATATTCCTATGTTAATTCTTGTTAGTGTTTTTATTCTAATGCTTATATTTCGCTCCCCTCATAGCTTGTATACAAGTGTGCAGTGAGGCGGAACCTCAAAAGGTATATTTGCAATATTTTATATATTTGTATTTATATTTGGTAATATTATACATATTAATTCATACATACTGCATACATACATAATGTCTGTGCTAAAAGGTTTACATCACAGCTGAGAGTAATGCTAATAAAACACACAGGATAGTACACAGAAATTGGATTGGAAATTGGACTTTAATTGGATATTTGCATAATTTTGGTTGTTTTTCCACTTAGAGTTTCGCCTTTCTTCAGAACACTAACAGAAAACATCTTATTCCGTTCTTTTTAGGATACTGGCAGTTGCAAAACTTCCCAGCTCAAACACAAGCCAGAAGGTAAAGCAATGGTTACATTCTTGCAAAAACGTCACAATAACAAATAATATAATATTTGATTATTATTTGACATTAAAATGACACTAAGTATCAGATAATAAAAACTAAAACGTTAATCTACTGTACTCATTTACTTGTCATGTAATTAGCCATAGGCATGATTTAAAAGTCTAAAGTCTAACTAAAGTTAAGGTGAGAATGAGGCTAAATCTATTTGCTAATTTAATATTATGAGCAAGATCACATCAGTGGTTCAGCTTGATGTTCCCACATGCCATGCAATTGCTGTACTTCATTCTCAAAACACTGCTCATCGAGTGACTTTGCCCATCATTTAAATTAGGGCTCACACAGTAAATCACACCACTGTATCCTGTATGTTTGTGGTGTTAGTCTGTGTGTACTGTGTTTGTAGCATGGTGGGATTTATTCTTGGAACATGAAAATAATATTTATGTCGATGAACATGACTACTAGCGAGTAACATGTTGCATCCCTAGATTCTGTCAAGAAGCATTCACATCAGCCAATCACAGCAGCTTCTCAGCGTCATAAAACCTCCTCATCCTCATTCTCATCCAATCACAAACAACACGTGACTCCCTCATCCTTTCTTCCACACTATCAAGTGAGTGTGAAGGGCCCTGTATATGAGAGAGCTTCCAATGGGTTCCAATATTTTTAAATAATTCATTTTTACTGTAAATGTACTGTTGTCAGTTGCTATTCTAATGTTAGTTGCTTTAGATAATTGCTAAATTCCATAAAGGTAAAAGTAATTTTTGTTTTTGCTTTCCTAATTTAGCCTTCTGTTCAGCGCCAGCATTCTTCTCCTGTTCCCAAGTCAGGATATGGTTAGTATAAAGCTAATACATATATTTGTCACTTGAACTTTACTTAAACATGTATCAACCAGTCATGAAACAGCCAAAAATAATGATAACCTTAAGAATCTTATATATTGTTTTTAAGTGGTAGTTATATTTTGAGTTTATATAATAGACAAAAGTGTTTGCAAAATGTCTAAACCTTAAACCCCTTTTAAATTCTCTTATTTTCTTTTCATGTATCTCTTTTAGTCAGTCATAATTTGACAAACCTCCAGTTTGTGCAGATCGGTGACAACAATCGTATGCATGTCAACATTACATCCAAAAAGCAACGCCACAGGAATCCAACAGCCCCCTCTAGAGTCAACCTGCCGGCATCACAGGCAGACCCCTTTAAGCCTGAGGGTGCCAGCACATCCCAGCCATGGGACACACATCTCAAGTAAGGCCTTGAGCCGACCATGATCAGATGGAAAACCGGCGGAAATGACCGTTTCTGGCCTCTTTTTTTGTTTCTCACCTGTTCTCATGTTCTCAGGTTCTCAGTCGTCAGCATTATCATCACAATTATCAACCACTGGTTTAGCTTAACTTTGCAATAATGATTCGTCTGAAATTGTGGTGCTTGGATCTGTTGTAAGGCGCTTGGGTCAAATGTACAGTGTCATTGTCACTGTGTCTTCATAATGAATAATGCTAAAATGTCAACAATACTGATGTGGAAAAGAAATGTACAGCGTCAATGTCACTGTGTCTTTCTACTAAATAATGCTAACATATCAACAATGCTAATGTGGAAAATAAATGGAATGGGTGGTCAGGGATCTGCTTGCAAGCCGAATGAGATAAGACACATCACATGCTTTGTTGTCAAGATGGCAAATCATTTTTATTAGTTTATTTATCTTATTTTCATCGATATTGTCGTATACATGTTTTCCCCCTCTTTTCCCATGATTCAATAGTCCATGGTCTATGGTGAGATCTGAGGAATGGATATGTTATTGTGAGGGAGAATGTTATTGTGATGCTGTTTTTCACACTTTTGCTGTGTTTTATAATAAAAAACGGTATTAAAACAATGTGAAATATTGTGCAGTATGCCTTTACTGGTCCCATTTGAACCCTCATGGACTAAGCTGTAGATTTAATACTTCATTAAAAATGACTTACCTTCTACATCACTATTATGCTGTGTGCTTTGGGACTAGTATTAGGTTTAGGTTAGTTTAGGTTACGCCTATATATATAAACATATGTTTATAACATACTCAATTACACATAGTATTCATTAATTAATTATTTAAAATAAACAAATATGCTGTAATAGACAATTAAGCTGTAACAAGAACACTTGGTAAAGCATCAGTCAGTCAGTGACTAAAGTATTTAATTTAGTAGCATGGAGGGGTGGGAGTGACTGTTGACCCAAACTCGGGGTCAAAATTTTATCAGCTTAGTTTTACCAACGAGTTATCCAGTAGCCACAGCCATGTCAAATTTGCTCTTAAAATGTTATTGGTGGTAAGTCATACTACGGTATATATTTCGTACGTGATATTTTCGGTTTTCCACATTTCTCTAAGCAGAGTCTTCATTTCACTTTAAATTCTGGAAGCCAGTATACGCAGATGAAAAAATAAAAGCACTTCCTACATGTTGTCGGGCTGCCCCGCCCCCTGTCCATCTGTGCGTTGTGCGAGTGACCCTAACGGGTTGTGACGGCGCGTGCGGCATAATCACCAGGCTTCTGGCACCGTCCTGCCTCATCCTCGGCCAGGAGCTCCATCTGCCCGCCGGATCTGCCCACTACGAGGGGCAGCACGTCCAGCAGGCGTGTGACGGTCGTCCGTGACTCGGCTTCTCCGCAGCCCCCCCCCACGCACTACCTCGATCATCCAGTCCACAAGGGTAGTGGTGGTGTGTGTGTTTGTGTGTGAAGAGGGGTGGGGGGGTTTGCTGGGAGGGATGCAGGCCCTATTTATGGGACAGACCGCTGCCGGACACCGGGTCTCGGTGTGCCTAGCAAATCGTTGTTGGCACGGATGCAGAGAGGTTTTTTTTTTTGGGGTGGACAAGGTGGGGTTTTTATTTAATTTACATTTTTTTTCGTCTGGGAGGTCCTGCTGATGGCGGCAGGTGCACACAACATGGCATGGTTTTGTGCCCGTTAAGTGATGTGCGTGCGTGCCCGTTGCTCTGGTTGTAAAAACGTGTAGAAAAACAGTTACTCTGCCTCACCCGCGACTCCTGTGCCAACTACCAGGCTAGCCGTCCATCTATAAACAGGTTAGGGATGGCTTTCCAATCCACACACACAGGGCCCTTGCCAAGCTGTGAAACTAAAGTGGGCACTGAGCACAGAAGCGCGGTGGACCCAAAGGACTCAGTTTAGAGATGCAGTCACTTTGAGTCCAGGTCTGGGAAGTCTGCCCGTCCAGGTAAGGGCCAGGATTAGTAAACTGGCACCAGCATTCAGGCACGCACACAACACAACAGACTTCTGCTAACACTGCAGGTCTGCACCAATGATGCGCTGACTGACTGACTGAAGATGGAGTGACCATCGAAACGTTAAAGTCATTTGCTACCTCAAAGAATAAAGAGTATTTGTATGTTTGTGTGCTCCAGATATCACCTTTTTTATGCACCAATGATGCACTAGTGAAATAACACAATGAGTGTTGTTGTACCCGTTTATCATATTGCATTGTTGTTTTGCTGTAATGCTACAGTG
>NW_027468640.1:16058753-16081253 GCF_046254945.1 Alosa pseudoharengus
GAAGGTAAACATCCACGCATACATACACGCAGTGAGTGAGGGGTGCAGCAAATAAACAATATATTTAAGCTCACTGTACTCACTGTACTCAAATCTCCCTATTAGCCACTCCAGGTATGCACACACACACAGACAGACACACACAGACAGAAAGACACACACACACACACACACACACACACACACACACACACACACACACACACACAGACACACGCACACACGCACACACACACACACACACACACACACACACACAGAGAGACAGACACACACACACACACACACACACACACACACACACACACACACACACACACACACACAGACATCTGTTGAAGAAGGTTGTAGGTTTGGACAGGTATGTTTAAATAGAGATATGCTTCACACACACCCACCCACATACACACAGACACACACACACACACACACACACACACACACACTCACTGTCTCCCACTCTGTCTCCCACAGAGAGTAAGGTGGCTTTTTCAGTCTCCTTCTCAGTGTCATCTGACATCCACATCGGACCCCGCGACACAGACATCACCCTGGGCTTCAACCACGTCTTCAGCAACATTGGCAACGCCTACAGCGTGCGCTCAGGTAGGACAGGAAACTCATCAGCACTACAGTTTTTTACAATTGTTTACACACGTTTTCAAAACTCTGTGTCTATTTTTCAAAACTCCACACACAAAACCCACAACTGCTCACACAAAATGCAAAATGCCTCAAATCTCCAGCAAAATGACACACAACATTCAAAATGTCAAAAACACATGTTTAAAGCAAACATTCGCCTCACATTACAAACACTTTTGTCATAATATGACATTTTGGATACATCATGTACACACTGTTGCTCAAAATCTAAAGCTCTTCTGTCTTAGGCTTTCTATATGTATTTCCATACAAGAGTGAAAGTTACGGTATCAACAAAGAGAAGTTGAAATACACAGTAAAAATGCAAGCAATATTAAAACCAAAAATAGTGATTTTTCCCAAATAATTTGCTGTTGCGAATACAGTATTTTACAGCAAACAAGAAAAAAAGCAAAGAAGAATACAGTTACCACCAGATGTACATGGAGTTTTGAAAACACTGATTTTGTTTTTTTCTTCTAAAGACAAGTGTGTGTGTGTGTGTGTGTGTGTGTGTGTGTGTGTGTGTGTGTGTGTGTGTGGGAGGTGGGTGGGGGGGGGGCTCGTGTACAGTATGTATTCATAGGCCTTCAACTGCAGAAACAAACAATTCTACAGTAAGCTTTCCTAAGGCATTTCTGGAGGCACAGAAAAATGTATTGAGCTAATGGTACTGTAACATGGGGACAAACAAAAATAGAGTAAAAAGACACATTTTACATAAAGTCAACTTTTTGTAGAACATTACTGTAAGCTAAAGTCCGATTACTGTATTTTCTCTATTTTTAAAGTATCTGCATTGGTTCTGAATATTTCAACCGGAAATCCTCTAGGAGCAGATTGAAAGGGTCTACAGTTTTTTACAATTGTTTACACACGTTTTCAAAACTCTGTGTCTATTTTTCAAAACTCCACACACAAAACCCACAACTGCTCACACAAAATGCAAAATGCCTCAAATCTCCAGCAAAATGACACACAACATTCAAAATGTCAAAAACACATGTTTAAATCAAACATTCGCCTCACATTACAAACACTTTTGTCATAATATGACATTTTGGATACATCATGTACACACTGTTGCTCAAAACCTAAAGCTCTTCTGTCTTAGGCTTTCTATATGTATTTCCATACAAGAGTGAAAGTTACGGTATCAACAAAGAGAAGTTGAAATACACAGTAAAAATGCAAGCAATATTGAAACCAAAAATAGTGATTTTTCCCAAATAATTTGCTGTTGTGAATACAGTATTTTACAGCAAACAAGAAAAAAAGCAAAGAAGAATACAGTGACCACCAGATGTACATGTAGTTTTAAAAACACTGATTTTTTTTTTCTTCTAAAGACAAGTGTGTGTGTGTGTGTGTGTGTGTGTGTGTGTGTGTGTGTGTGTGTGTGTGTGTGGGAGGTGGGGGGGGGTCGTGTACAGTATGTATTCATAGGCCTATAGACCCTTTCAACTGCAGAAACAAACAATTGTACAATTTTCTGGAGGCACAGAAAAATGTATTGAGCTAATGGTACTGTAACATGGGGACAAACAAAAATAGAGTAAAAATAAAAATTTTACATAAAGTTAACTTTTTGTAGAACATTACTGTAAGCTGTAAGTCCGATTACTGTATTTTCTCTATTTTTAAAGTATCTGCATTGGTTCTGAATATTTCAACCGGAAATCCTCTAGGAGCAGATTGAAAGGGTCTATACCTATATAGAGAGTATATCTATTCATAGACCTATACTAAGGCAATGATTGGATGGTGTTCAGTAAAGTAAAGAGTGTTTGCACATGTGAAGAGAAAGAGTGAAGCACTGGTGATTTAGTGTGGCATTTTGATGGGTTGTGTTTGAAGAACGAAATCAAGTTACTTCCTGTTAGATTTTTGTGTGTTAAGTAGAAAATTGTGTGTGGTGTTTTGCAAAATGTGTTCTAGTCAATTGAAAACTGAGTCAAACACTGAGAATTAGTGTATGGTTTTGCAGATTTGGTGTCGGGTTATGATGTTTAGAGGACATGTTTAGAAAATTGTGTGACAAGCAAAGATTTAGTGTGTATGCAGTTGAAAAAAACTGTAATACATATTCCCATGCAAGTCAATACAATCCCAACACAGCTATGCATGTAATCCACTCCAATCCCAACACAGCTATGTCTGAAATCCACTCCAATCCCAACACAGCTTTTCACTCAGTTCACTCCAACCACAAAGCATACAATCCATTTCAGCTCTAACACAACTATACATCCAATCCACTACAGTACATAGGTACAGGGTAACACAGGTAAAACAATGACCCTTCAGTGTACAGCTGCTCTTGTGATTTCATGTTTCATGTTTTTCAAAAAGTCTTTGTAATTCTTCAGTTTAGTCATCCAGCTATGAATTGTGGCATACTAGATAGCCACATGCTCTGTTGTAGTGTATATCAGTTGTACCCTAAATTATTGTCTGCCTTGCAGTGATTTCTGCAGTGTAGCCTACAAAGTGAATGGAATTTAAAGTTGATATTCCGACCAGCACAAATAATGGCTGATTCTCAATGCAGTGCACTACGTATACTAAATTGTCCTATTGTGGGACACTACCTAATGTGGGACGCCTAAGCTCCAGTGGTTGTTGCTCTTCCCTAATGAATGTCAGTGAAACTATGGGAAAGCCAAAGCTGTAGAGTCCTGTGACTAAAATTGGATGTGGATTTAACGTGTTGACTTCACATTGTAGCCTAATATAGCCTACTACAGAAATCCGAACAGCAAAAAATGTCCCACATTAAGGCAATCCACCCCTAGTAAGTGAGTGAGTGAGGGGACATTCCGAACACAGATTTGGTCTCCATGTTGTTCTCCTCCGTCCCAGGTATTTTTACGGCTCCGGTAAGAGGAGTGTACCAGTTCCAATACCACATCTTTGCCGGAGGCTCACACGGTGCCGGTGCCAAACTAATGAAGAACGGCGAGCAGGTGGCGGCTGCCTACAACCACAAAGCGCCGCACGACATCAACACCTCCCAAGGGCTGTCTCTGCTGCTGGAGAAAGGCGACGAGGTGAGCCTGCTTCTGGAGGCGGGCTGGTGGGTGGCGGCGTACCAAGGCCACCTCACCACCTTCAGTGGACAACTCCTCTTCCTCATGTGATGAGGTGGTGTTTACAAACACACATATCACATACATCTCCTCTTCCTCATGTGATAAGCTGATGATTCTTAACACACTAATGTACACACAGAGACCTGTAATGCCTTCACAGACCACCAGCGGGCTGTGAATCACTGGTTGAAAAAAACCTGATGTAAATAAAAATGAATAAATAAGTATTGAATACAATGATCCAGTGGGTTGTGAGCATGGTAATTTGAAATCTAGGTCCGATCCACATCTGAATGCATACTTATCTGAGCCTTGCCATGAACTAGAGCTTTGCCTAACTGTTGTGGCAACTCTGTTAGGTTCTCTTATCCGTATTGTTTTTGTTTAGGCTATCTTGCGCGCTAAGGTCGCAGTTAGATTCATTGGTCAGTAGTTAGAACTGATTTGTGTCTATCGCTGGGATTTGTCCATCTTTTAGATGACAATGTTTGGAGGGGGTGGGGTGGGGGGGGGGGCACCACTGTTTTGAAAGTTGAGGGTGACACATGTCAACCCCCCTTTCCACCGCCTAATAACGCCCCTGCCTGTGGGCACTCGGACCCAAACATGGTACAGGCACCGCAACCAGTGGCCCCACAGCACACCCTGTTTACAATACTTGGGCCCATTTGGCTTATTGATCCATGCTTTCTGATGGAAGAATTGTGCAAATGTGTCACAGATACATTAGAGATTCATAAATATGCAAGGAATTTCTATCAGAGAGTTTATCAACCACTCAAAAGAGTTTATTCAACAACATTCGAAAATCACACTGTATTATCCACATTAACAATATGTACACTCATCAACACTCTAGGAACCATTTAATACCACTGGTATTGTTAGAAACATTGGACAATAACCTTCATCATCATCAAACATGAATTCTGTGTTCAGATTTTTTTTTTTTTAAATCTGATACCGCATAGCACCAGTATCAGTGAGGTATAGTGATAGACAGATGAGTAGTGATATTAAATGTCTATCCCTGCCTCCCAGTTTAAAAAGTTCCACATTTACATCCATATACAGGTAAATTCAATGATTTCAAGAACCTGTGGGGAACTGACAGCAGTGGACACAATACAATCTGCAACTGAAGAGTTTTTTTAATTCTACAAAATAGCTCCACACTGATACCATCTAGTGGCCAGTTGAGCATCAGCTTTATCAATGGCTATTATGAAAAAGCCTCAGCCTGACAAATAAGGCCTACAATCACAATGGAGGCTGTCATGCAAAAGTAAAAGTAAAAGTGGGACTTACAAAAAAAATATATGCAAAACTCTTTTGTACACAATGTATCTGAGAGAACGGACATTTTTTACGTTCAGTCCTGCCTGTAGCTGTTTCATTTTCATGAATAATTTGTTTAAACATGCAAAATGGTGGAAAAGGTTTCAAAGAAAGGAGTATTTCACACTTGCTTATCTCTTTTATCTGAATTTTGCATATTAGCAGAAAGGATTGAGATAGTTGACAAAATATACTATGCCATGACCATCGATTAAACAAATTTGAGTTGATGATATATTGACACCTTTTGATGGAAGCTTTTTTGGCTGATTCAAGTATCAATACACATATTTTCTGTTATGAAATTAATGTCACAGGCTAATTTTAACCTATTTGGAAATTTAAAGTCAAATGTCCTTGACTGGAGTTGACACCACAATGGTTGCGTTCCGATTATGGGTCCCTGTGTGTACAGTGTGTTTGTGTGTGTGTGTGTGTGTGTGTGTACTGTATGTGTGTGTGTGTGTACAGTATGTGTGTGTGTGTGTGTGTGTGTGTGTGTGTGTGTGTGTGTGTGTAAACCCAACATTAGGTGTATTCAGGTACATTATTGGAGTATTGTTATCTTTAGCATTGGAAATGGACTATGCAACTGAATAACCAAAACCTTGTCTAAAGCTTACTGTGCAGAGACCAAAGGCAACCCCTTTGAACCATGAAAAATGGATTTTAGGAAAGTGCCGCCCATATTTCACACACATGAAAACTTTCCAAAATCCATTGACTTTTTTTTCCCCAAAGCATTCGGTTCCAAAGCAGACAAGTCAAACATAATGTTGCAAAATGGTAAGATAGTTCCTCTTTATTTGTGGGTATGTCACACTAAAATCCAGAAATATGATCCAAACTTAAATGCCACCTTAAATGAATATGTGTATGTAAAGATAGATTAAATACAGAAAGACTCTGAGAAACTAAACATGACACCAAAGTTGAAACCAAATGATATGCAGAAGAAACAGCATCATCATCATCAATTCCCTGTCTAATGACATTATGACATGAAACAGTGTATTAATTATAAGTCTACACTGAAAAAAAACATGGACAACATACGACGTTGTTTGGCATATTGTGTTTGATAAGATCTGATCTTCCTAATATTGTATAGGATGAACTGACATGACTTTGTGACTTAGCCTACATACAAATGCAATTGGTCATCAATTTTGACACCCATGTTACGGGCCATTTTAGCCTGGGGTCAGTGAATGTGAGCCAAGCTGAATGCTGATCTGTTGGGCTGTATTAGCTGGGAATACCAGAAGTTCAGTTTTATTTTTATTTATTTTTTATAGTTATGTCTCTAAGGTTTCACACTAGATAAATGTCTGAATGAACTACAGTATGCAACTAAAATCATTATGCAAGTAGATGTCTACTATGACCACATACTGTATGGGATAAATGTTGTTTTAAAATGAAATTAGATTGAAAAGGCTCTATGCCCAGAGGGTTTACAATTGGTAGCACTCCTCACTCCTCTCCTCTAAGCTCTTCTCTCTTGTCTCGTTTCTTCTTTGCATCCTTGGTTTTCTCTTTGTGAAAGATGTTCCCATCTGGCTGCTGTCTCCAGGTGACACGAACGGCCGGCTTTCTGACGAATCTGAGGAGGAGGGCGAGACTGTGACAGTGGCTACATTTGAATGAATGGGTGGTGCAAGTGAGCTGCTATCTCCTAAAGGGGAGGGATGTACTGACTGAGAGAGAACTCTAGGTGGCGCATGTGTGCTGCTATCGCCTGAAGATTTACCTGCTCTGCCATGGCAGCCTGGACAGCAGGGTCTTTCATCTTGATCTTGAGAGGGTAAGCAGTCTTGAGGGTCACCTTCACCACCTTTGTGTTTAGGACCTCTACACACACACACACACACACACACACGCACGCACGCACACACGCACGCACACACACACACACACACACACAAACACACACAGCATAGCATGCTAGTATGCTAGAGCCTTATCACACCTATTGATAACCCAACGATGATTCAAAAATAGACACAATTGTCTCTTTCTATCTCTCTTCTCATCATGTAGCCTACAGCAAACACACATATATACACACAAAGTCAGGTAAACACAAACTGAAACAATGCTGGTTGTAAACTCACCACTTTGACAAATGAAAGCTGCAAGGTACTTCTTTCCAACCACTGTTCACATACACGGCACACTTAGCACCGCCATAGTTAGGGTTGCCTGGCAACCAGGCTGTGAAACTGGACTTGCTCTGGTCAGACCACCTCCAGGGGTCTCTGATGAGACCTATCCATGGTTCTTTTTTGGAACCAACCAGTTCCACCGACCGCTGTTTCTCCTCCTGGTTCCTGGAGCTGGCCAGGTCTGTGCGGGGCCGGAGTGGGGCCACTTTTCAGCCCGGGAGTTTCAGGCCCAAGACAGGCCCACTTTTTTAGTGGTGGTGGAAATTGGATAAATAAGGCAACATTTCAGCTCTTACTATCCTGTAGTTTTTATTATAGTCTAATATTCCACTATTCCACAAGGATAGGTTGATAAGTTAACAAAATCAGGAAGGAAGAAATAAAGCATTTGAAATGTATCCCACAATTCCACTAAGAGGCATATTGAAAAGTGAAGCGGCCCACCGGGAATTCTCCCGATTCTCCCGATTACCCACTCCGGGCCTGGGTCTGTGTGATGCTCACGGCAGTACTCCTGTGCATCATTCCAGGACTTTGGCTGGGAGATGAGGACGTATACATTCGGTGGACTCGCATTTACTGCAATTTGAAAAATAAAGTAAGAGTGTGATTAAAAAGATAGGCCCAGAAATGAAACAAGAGGTCTCCAATTATACTACAGTGCTAGTTACTGTTGACATCCAATGTTTATAGTCCTTAGCAGATGCTTTTCTTAAAAGACATCAATAAACATTACATTAAAGGATAATTCTGGTATTTAGCACTTTGAGCCCTTTTCTGGTTTGTTTTGGATGAACTAGAGTGGTGGACACCAAATTTTGTTGATGGGTCCTGTCTCGACTTTCTGACTCATTTTGAATCGCCTTTGACTGGTTGGCTATGGGCATGCACAAACATGTCCTTAAAACAACCCTTAACGTTCATTAAAACTGTGCAACTCACCGAGTGGTTAGTGATGTTCGTTGATGTTCCAAAACAAGTAGCCAAGCGTAGCAAAATACATATTCTGTCGTGTTTTATTTGCCATTTCGTAAAATCCCATTGATTTCTGTTGGAAGACTCATTGCTCAAACGGAAAGGGGGTCTGTTTACAGTTGTAGTCTTTCCCCCGCGAGACCTTCTTTTACTATCTATGCTTCAGACTCAAATATTGAGCGGAAGTTTATACACAGTTGTGAGGTATCTGAAAAAATAGTTCCACAATAGCAAATAACATGGATTGAAACCATACATTGTGCTGATATACAGTATTTCTTTTAATAATCAACAAACACCACCACTAACCACTCGAGGAGTTGCACAGTTTTGAAAATGAACGTTAAGGGTTGTTTCAAGGACATGTTTGTGCATGCCTATAGCCAGCCAGTCAAAGGCAATTAAAAACGAGTCAGAAAGTCAAGACAGAACCCATCGTCAAAATTTCGAACTACTCTAGTTCATCCAACACAAACCAGAAAAGGAACTCAAAGTGCTAAATACCGGAATTATCCTTTAACATTAAAATCAACACTCTGGACTGTGACTGATGGAAGGTCAAAGGTCAACATAGCAAACACTCATCAGAGGACCGCAATGGGTAAGAGGGACATAGAGTTGGATCATGGGAATTAAAATAGCAAGGTGCAAATCCAGTAGACCAAGTGTCCTGAAGCGTTTAAGTGCATTTGGTATGTGTCCACTTTTGCTAGTTTGACAGCGGAATAAACTAGATGTACCGCAGAGCGGTACAAAATATGACCGCCGCCCAGTCCAGCACATTTTTTCCACAAAAATAAATCACGCTGAAAGGCCTATATGATTCTAACTGTCTCACTAAATTGCATTAGCCACACTCAATTCTCACTGGTATCTGCTAGACAACAAGTACCAAAACATGATTAGTTCATAGATTTCACATGTAAAATTCATTCAACCCCACCCCCATCTTGCCCGTTCATAATTCTGAGAAATTCTTGAATTGTGTGCATGTGTGCGTGTACACGTTTATGTTTATGTTTATGTGTGTGGGTGTGTGTGTGTGTGCGTGCTTGTGTGTTTGCCTGCGTATGTGTGTTTGTGCATGTGCATCTTGCCTGTTCATAATTCTGAGAAATTCTTGAATTGTGTGCATGTGTGCGTGTACACGTTTATGTTTATGTGTGTGGGTGTGTGTGTGTGTGTGTGTGTGTGTGTGTGTGCGTGCTTGTGTGTTTGCCTGCGTATGTGTGTTTGTGCATGTGCATGTATGCGTACATATGTCTACTGTGTGAGTATGTGTCATACGTATGATTACTGTGAATGTATGTGTGTGCGTGTGTATCTGTTTATGCACATGTGTGCTCATGAAATGGGTTAACATGACCCCTGGAGGCAAACATACGGAAAAAATTGGTCATCCTAGGCCCTACGGTTCTCAAGATATTCACAGAAAACTGTGTCTGCCCTACCCTCCTTTCGGGGGGTCCAGTACAGCGGGGGGGCTACAGATCAAAACGAAAAACGACAGTTCCATGCTATCCATGTGGGGTTACATGCCCACCAAGTTTCGTGTACCCCGGTCTTTCAGTGTCCTGGGAATCCTTGTTGGTGTACGGTCACTAAATGTACACATAAATTATTTTATTGTAAGGCCCCCCATGAACGAAAGTTCACAAAACTTGGCATGCATTTGGAGGGTGTCATAATGATCCTACACTTTCAATTTCGTGCAGTTTTGACCATGTCAGCCAGAGATATTGTGATGAAAACACTTAATTTTTTGCTTTTTAATTTTTAACTAGGTGGCGCTATACATGAAATAAGTAGTAATGGGATGGGTTGACATGCCCCCTTAAGACCAACATACAAAAAAAAGGTGGACCTCCTAGGCCCTACGGTTCTCGAGATATGTGATAAACTGTGTCTGCCCTACCCTCCTTTCGGGGGGTGCAGTCCAGCGGGGGGGCTACAGATCAAAACGAAAAACGATGGTTCCATGTTATCCATATGGGGTTACATGCCCACCAAGTTTCGTCTACCCCGGTCTTTCAGTGTCCCGGGAATCATTGACGGAAATTTGGACATGCGAAAAAATAAAATAAATAAATAAATAAATAAAAAAATCTGACTAAACCTATATGACCGCCGCTTCGCTGCGAGGCGGTCATAATAATCAGACACCAGACTTGATGGTTCAAAAGGGCTGATCTTACATTTCTTAATTAAACTTGGGTGTGTTGGGTGTAACATCCATTAAGATAAAGAGAGTGCCATCAGTAAAAAAACAACAACAAAATCAGCACACCAGCACAGTGTCTGCATTTGCTACTGCGCATTTCACTTTAGACTAGGGTGACCAGACGTCCCCGGTTTCGATGACCTGTCCTCGGCTGAAGCTGTCCCCGGTTTAGTGGAATAGCAGCGCGGTAGAATATTTGCTCTTTGCGAGAGACAGCTGCAATATGAGCTTCTTTCATCCATCCATTCATTCATTCGTCATTCTGACGAGTATGAGTCCTACAATATATCATTGGATAGCTGAACCAAAGGTGTTCTTGCAGGGACGGACTGGGACTAAAAAAAGGCCCTGGACTTTCTTCAAATAGGCCCACTACCATACACAGTACATGCACACACACACCCTTGTCCCTTGCTGTCTCACATACTTTGTCATTGAAAAATAAAATAGGTGGTCACAATTACCAAAAATCCAAATTATTTGCTGCTAGAGAATTTGCGCCCCAAAACATAAAATACCTTTGGGCTTCACAAATGCTAGGGGGGTTCGGAGGCATGCTCCCCCGTGACGAAAATTTTGAAAAATAACCCCTTAAATGATATTAATTGATAAATTGACTTAAAATATATTACATGCATTGAAAGCATAATACAGTCTATAAAAACCTACACAGGTTGTTATATTAAACTCAATTTAGGCAAGTCTATTGGGAGTTTGATCTCATCACAAAGGCTACTACATCAAGGTAAAGGTCACCTTAACATGACATTTGAGAGTAGGGAAATGTCTAGCCTAAACAAAGCAACACTGTCAGGCCTATGTTTTACCTCTAGTCTGTAGGAAAGGCAGGGGTAGCTCACTGCAAATAACTTCTTATAACATGCAAATTATCTGGTTACATGTTGGGCTATATTCTTTAAATTATGGGGACTTTTCATTTGAAAAGGGGCTATTGTGAAACGTATGTTGGCCTAGTGTATGTCTACTAATGCTTGATAGCAGAATCCAGAAAGAATCCAGCTCTCCTAAAGAAAGTTCATATATGCAACGTTTATTTACTAAGCAGTTAAGGACTCATATTGAGACGGGCTCATATTGAGACTCATGTTGAAGGGCAGTGTCCCTGTTTTAAGTTTACAAAGATAAAAAACATTAAATGCTTTGGGCGTATTAACGCTTCTGAGCTGAAAATGTCCCTGGATTTTGTCTCAGAAATCTGGTCTGTTAATTTGTTAAATTTACACGACGTGTGCACCTAGTGGGATAATGATAACTGTGTTGCCGCTGTACTCTTTCTGACACTGCATGTGAACAAGGAAATGCTCATATGTGGATAGTCAAGGAAGTTGCTGGTATGTTGACAGGCACCATGGCATGCTTATGTCAGTCTCTTTATGTCATGGTGGCTTCAAATGGAGCATTTCAACAGAGACAACATAGAGCAAGTAAAACATGTCCACAGAGAGGTGGGGAATTCAGGCTACTCACCATCATAACACAAAAAAGGATACATATTATGACAATATGTGTCACCCCACGTCCCGTAATACAATACTACACAACCCTCAGCTCCTGCCCTGAGATTAGGGTCTCCACTGTACCAGTTGCTATACTCTGTTGGCATCAATCCACTGTCATCCAGGGACCTTCTAAAGCCATTTATGTCATAATATAACCCTATCCAGACCCTGTCAATGTCACCTAAGCCTTCAGTATAGTTTATAAATCTGATGTTGTCCTCCTGGCTTCCGATGGTGGCCAGGTCATTGTACTTTTCTCTGCAGTATTGCTGTGTTTCAGTCCAGTTGATCTTATCAGACACAAAGTGGTACTGACGAGCCAGACAGTGACAAGAGGAGAAGGCCTGTTGACACAAAATAGAACTGTGGTATAAAATGATCACTAATGTCTGTAAACATCATGATGAGACAAAGAGTGTTTAAACGGTAAAACATGTATTTATATAACCTCAATGACAATCAAATAATACCCAGACATCATTCTTATATAATAACCTTTTATAACTTTTTTTAAATAACAAGTTTAACTATTACTAATTACATAACGAAATCATCCTACAAGAATGTCTCTTTTTGTTGCACTGTGTCTCATGCTGCCTTAGCCTGGGCCTTTTGAAAAAACCAAAGTCGGCCTTGTAGCTGCAAGATAACGCGTACACAGGGGCGAGCTCTACTCATAACAACCAGTTGGAGAGTGCAGGGGGGGCGAACAATATTTAACCCATGCACAATGTATGACCTGTGATCACTCTATACACCCTTGAACTTTCCGTAAACTTAAGTGAAAAGTTTGTACCCTTGGCAGCAATATTGCTGAGTTGCGAAGATAAGAGCGAACAACGATCCTTTCATAACGCCATCCGTGGGTTCGGGGTAGTGTTGTGTCAGCATTTTGGAGGGGTATAAGTAAGAGAGTTCTACCTTTGTTCGAGAGTGCCTTCTCGAGATACACTCACGGTTTATGTCTCTCTCTCTCTCTCTGCCACACACACACATATTCTGACACATATCTTCTGGCTTCCTCAAGTATTCAGGTGAAACCATGCTACCCATACGAACCTTTGGCAAATTTGAGATTTGCTCTGCAGGGCCATCTGGCCAAGAGGCCATTGAAGCCCATTTTCAATGTTCCTAAAACAAGGGCATGCAAATACTATTGCTAATCCTGCATGGACGTGTATCTCTTTGCAGAGTAAACAACTGCATTTAAAACCTTTGTTTACGAAATTGCTTCACTTCTGAAATGAATTGATAAGAGTTTAATGCACCAATTTAAGTTTAAGTTCTAGTTACGCCCCTGCTGGGAGTCGTACGTCAATTAACCTTTTCCAGACCCACTCTCAATTACAATTGCATGCTAACCAGGCTACATTATTGTGATTTTCATGATGATTTGTTTTCCAATATGCAAAATGGGTTCATGAAAATGATCGTGCAGAAAGATCATTTTTTTTGTCATGTCTCACGCTTGCTGATCTCAGCCTTTTATCTATTTGAAGCTGGGCTGAAACAGTGAAAATATAAAGATATATTTTACAAATTAATTGAATTAAAAACACTACATGCCATGGCCAAGGCTGTCATTAACATTTTATATTTTATTGTTGAATTTGAAACATTTTGATGACTTTATTGAAGTTCTAAAAAGTAAAGAAAAGGGTATGCCTGGTATGCAGCAGACAATTTTAACCAAAGCCACACAGATTCACAATGGTGGGTTTGGGAATAAAGAGGGGATCATTTGATTGGTTGTTGACGGCCCTACCATTTTTTCACTATACCAATCACACCTTACTATGAACCACAATAACTCCCAACACAACATGTCACAACATTGTAGGTAAATTTGGTTGAGAGAATCTTTAATCATTTTAAACGGCCAGGAGTTTACATGTAAATGGCCACACTTATTTAAAAGTCTCTCTTATATTTGTATCCACTAGATGGGCCTCCTGCACACACAGAGCCTTGCTGCATAGACTCTGTGCCCTTTGTGATCAAAGGGATCCATGGACATCATACATCTTCAGAGACCCAATTGTAAGAATACAGCTCCATTACATGAGGTTGTACCATGGCAGTTAGGAGGCAGGTAGGAACGCAGTTCCGCCACCTCAGATAAATTAATAATAAATATATTCTTTCATACCAATGATATTGTTAAATTAAATGGTGAGTTAATTTTTTGCGTGTACAGAGGTGACCAAGAAGCTAGCAATTCTTGTCCAACAAGTATTGCTACACCACGATGCTCAATATGTTGTCCAACGGTGAGTAATTTTTCCCCATTGCACCGACACTGGATTTTAGGGTTCCCCCACCTGCCAAATCCCACTTTAACCACTGCTTAGGGGTATACTAGAGGGGCGTACCTGAAGGCAGAGGAGTGCTCAAGTCTGCCAAGCAGAGGAAAAGCACTGCAATAACCCAGTTATTATTGCACACACAGAGACGAGAAGGGGTAAGTATCCTATTATATAACTCAGGGGTAGACGGCAAATAAACTCTTTTTCCCAAAAAGTTGGCATGTTCCTCTAACTTGCATGACACAGTGGATCGAGATGAAGTTCCGGTGCGAAAAACAGGGGCGGAGCCAGACATTTGAAACATTGGGGGGCCCAGTGTCACACACAGGAAGGAAAATTTTGAAAAATAACCCCTTAAATAATGACTTCTAGTGAATACTGTGTAAACTAATGGACACATTGAGACTTTAAAAATGTGAGACTCAAGGTGTATCTGACTGGCACTTTGGGTCTTTCAAGAGGGGTCTATAGGCATAGCCTATCTGATCAGCAGGCACTTAGTTAATTAAGCGTTTTTTAAGAGTTATGGTTTGTACATTATAGGCTAGTATACTATTCTGAGATAACCCTGGGATGCTACCTTGTCTTAATACATTTTTACTTTGAACTCTGGCCAAAGTAGCCATATGGTCAGGTTTAGCACAGCCCCACACATTGTGAACCCACTTGTTATAATGTTCAGTGGAACACATGAAGCTAAGTTTAATCCAGGGCTTAAAATCCATTTTTCAAAATGGGGGGGAATTCCCCCCTTCAGTGCTTCACATAGGGGGACTAATTCAGTTGGGAAGGGGGGGGATAGATTTTACAAACTGAAATTGCATTTTCCTTATAGGCCTACAAGCGTCAATGAGAGAACACTTACACTTACATGATTTTGGTTTCGATTTTCTAATTGGAGTAAGTCTTTGTGACAACACGTCATGATACATTTGATAATGTTTGATCGTTGTTTTGGTATGAAGCATCTTTTACGTAATTATTGCGCACTCTAGCCTAACCTAGGCCTATATGCGCTCTGTGTCTGAGCTGTCTGTGCACGTCCGCAATTGATTACGTTCCTCAAATAGAGAACACATCAATCCCATGGTATTGTTTGCCCAAAAATGCATGAAACATGCAAGTTCAAAATCCCGCCGGTAGCAACGTTACATCTGCGTTTCATATTTGTCTAGGCTACTAGCCTACAATAAATGAATTGAACGAACTGACAACAGGTAAATCTACTGATTCAGTCATTGAGACTCCATGAATACAGTAGCCTACAACAAACTTTCTGTCTTTCTGAAGTTTATTCTTGTATTCCGGGGTAGGCTACAGTAGCCTAATTGCCTAATGTCTTGACAATAGTTTTTCTTACCGGCTTGCTGTTTACAGTTTTTCTCAGTCGCTTTGGTGCTTTTCTCACATCACTATTAACATTTGCACAGCAGTTAGTGCATTTCTCAAAACAATTAGTGCAAACTGCAAAACCTAGTGGATGACCTGCAAAAGCACGTCACTTGCTCAAAATGGATAGTCCATTCCTCAAAAGCAAGTATTTATGTCAATGAAACTGTCAGTATCATCAAAATGAGAAGTCTTGACACCATCGTTTATGAACAAGATAGTCAAATGGCTTTGTCATATTTTCATTATGACAGTTCTCTCAGTGTTTTCCAATGCAAAAAAAGGTCAGAATTCGGTGACACTCCCTGAACATGCTCAAGACAGCACTATACACTACTTGTACATCCATTTGAAATCTACAGTAAAGTTACACATTACGGGAGTAAGTGAGTACAAGACACTGAGTACGTACATTTTTACTGTATGCTCTTTGCAATTCTACAGCATTGTGACAGAATTTGATAACTAGTTCAACTAGTTCAGCAATGAAATGAAGACTATTAGTTTTATTGGGAACGACTATTCAGCATCCGTAAGTTCATTTTGACTGACATGACATAAGCAAATGATAATGTTAAAAAACAGCAGAGAATTGTATGAAAGCAACTGATACATGTCCAAAAGTATTTGCAATTTGTTCAGAGGAAGGAGAAATTGCTACTATGATGTGCACAAATGACTAAATGTTGTGGAGGTTGAACTAATAGTTATGAGAATTTTCATTCTGATCTGAAAAAAGCACCAAAGCGACTGAGAAAAACTGTAAACTGACTGCGCCGCTCTGAACTTTCCTGCCAGGTTTATGACGTAAACCGCTACATCTCGGCTCTGGCATTGCCTAAACTCATCGTGTGGCAAATCAGATTATCTGTCAATATTGGGCTTTAAAAATAAGGGATAGCCTATTTGTTCAGTAATAGGAGCCTCCAATAGAGAAACCAAGGGGAAGTTAAATTAGAAATTAGAATTGTTGGAAATTGAAAACACATACAAAAAAAGATTCGGGGCTTTTGAAAAAAGATTCGGGGCTTGAGCCCCCGAAGCCACCCTTTTGCTCCGCCAATGGCGAAAAAGCGTATAATTTAGGTCACACACAGAGTCCGATGCGTTTTTAATATTTCACATTCTATTTTGTGTTCGTTTCACGAAGGTTGAAGCATGAAGGTTCACAACAGTTGGTGAATAAACTCTTTTGAGAGGTGGATAAATTCTATTTCTCTAGAGGTGGGTTTATGTAAACTGTGTTTAGCCTCCACTACAGCCCTTGGGACAACACAAAGAGAAAATAGAAAGCAGGCCTAGTGGGCCATCACATTTGTTTTCAGTCCTCCAAGTCATCATTGTAGTGTCTAGAGCAGAGGATCCATACTTTAGCATGAGATGCAAATCAGCAGTAGAGACAATTTGGGGGATGAGATTTTACACTGCTGATTTGTTCTCATCTTCATTAGGCCTTCGAAACACTCCAGGGAGATGATCCACTCAGGCAGCATGTAGGCAGACACACACACACACACACGGACACACACACGCGTGGACACACACACACACACACGGACACACACGGACACACACAGACACACACACACACGATTACATACAGACACACGGACACACACACACACACATACACATAAATCATATATACTTGAGCAGACTCTCACTCTCTGCATATGTATGCACACACACAGACACTCATGCACGTATAAGCATACATACATGTATACTTATTCATACTCTCTCTCGCTCTCTCTCTATCTGTCTGTCTCTGTCAAAATCATACCCAGACTTTCTCTCTCTCTGTCTCTCTCTCTCTCTCTAACACACACACACACACACATACATGCACATAAATCTCATGACCTTCCCGTTAAATAAACCCGTTTAAAAGATACTGTCAGGGCATTGACTCTCAGGGAAGTGTGTGCGTGTGGTATGTGTGTGTGTGAAACGGCAAATATGTAAACATATTCATCAGGCAGCACTTCCACAACTAATGGAAACGAGTCTTCATTTACAAGAGCTTTCACTTCAGTTGAATTTCTTTTTTTTTAAAAAGTCAATGCACAGATGGCCTCAGCAGACCCATGGGAGCCATCTGTGCTTGTTAAATAACCTCTGGTTGCCCCTCAACACCCTCCATGGCCCAACCCTGCCAATCACATAATGTATCTGCATGCCCCCACATGTCAGAGAGAATGCTCAAGGTTCTAAGAGCAATCTTTGGTTCTAAGTGTAGTGGAGACAGAACAGGTGCAGAGGTGAGGGGGGAAAAGGTGTGGAGGTGTCTCACGGTCGCTCAATCATCATGGCCACCTGAGCTCTCTTGATAACCAGATAAGAGATTTTTGGTGAAGACGATGGCATGCCTCTATCTTCATTTGGATAGAACACAAAGGACACTAATTCAAATGACAGGCAGAGTGTGCAAAGTCAGCCAACGAGTGAAGCGTGCTGGACATGAATTAAAGCCATCGTTTGGCATGTAGGACCCTTCAGCTGGCCATCCAATGTTTGTGCATGGTGTTAAGTTAGCACATTTAGAGGGACCCTTCAGCTGAACATCCACTGTTTGTTCATGGTGTTAAGTTTAGATAACACATTTAGAGGAGTGCTGTGGTGCACACAGCTGATCATCCTGCTGTCATCTCCCATCCCGTCACACCCCCCCCCCTTCCTGACCTCTTCACATTCCGATCTGAATAAGATATACTTTAAATTAGCACATTTTAGCATTTTGCTTAGTTATTTGCGTTAGTCAGACTTTAGACTTTAATGTTAATGAAATGATGGCCCCCGAATGTGTTGTTTGGTTCTGAGCAGAAAGGTCTCTTCAGAGAACACTAATAGGACAAGACAATGCTGTCAGACAAATTTTAAAACCTGTCAGGAACTGCCAAACAAAGTTTTTTTTCCCTTTTCTTTCTGTGAAGACACTGCAAAAAAATGTAAAAACAAAGAAAACTTCAATCAAGTGCAAAAATGTCTTGTAGGCCTATGTATAAGCAAATGCTGGAAAAATAAGCATATATTCCCTTGCTTTAAGGTTATTTATCTCACGGTAACACTTTACTTGACGGATGAGTTCATAACACATTCATAGCAGCTGTCGTAAACTGCACATAAAGCATACATGACTGTTTCATGAGACATGACTCAACATTCATACCAAACCTTTCATGAATGTGGAAGACAGAACGACGACAACTTGTCAAAATGTGTGTGTGTGTGTACTGTATGTGTGTGTGTTTGTGTGTGATGTGCATCTGTATGTGTGATGTGTATCTGTGTCTTTTTACATGTAATATAAGATAACATAACACAAGATGGGCTTTGGGGGGGGGGGGGGGTTGAGAGACAGTGAGATTAGAGATTGACACACTCATAACACTCATATGGCCAGTGGTTATGACAGAGCGGCCCACAATTACATCCCCCTTGCCCTCCATTTTGGCTCAGTGGGGATTCATTTCCACTATCTAAATTCTACTGGGGGAAATTCAACATGGGAGGTCAGGCTAAATTGCAGACTGCTCCCAACAGGTCAAATGAAATCTTGGCAGTGCTATAGTGGAGCCATTAAGTAATGGCAATACAACTGAAGACAGTGGAATCTGCAGGGCTCAATTTTACTGTTTGACATCAAAAACAGTACTGGAAACATAAGATTTAATAGAAAAATAAGTTACTTTTGCTTGGATGTACATGGTGTTGATTATTCGGCTATATGTTTGGAAACATGTACACAAAACCATCACTACATACTTGGTAAAGATACAGTGTATATTTTTTAAAAAAAGTGCACAATGTCCCTGTGAATCTAGGTATCATACAATTACACAATCTTTAATTGCCCATCTCTTAGAGTGACATTATAATCAAGTTTCTTCCCTTTCAATAGGAATTGATTTATGCAGCACCAACACAATTAAAATGGTCTCAAGGCACTCCCCTGAGCTGAGAAACAACCCCCTGAGAATTAGCCAGACGGTGACAGAGATGAGAGAGGGAAACAGAGATAGCAAGTCATTGACTCGTGATGCCACATGTCACATGACTGGACTTTATGCAGGCAGATTGTAGCCTATCTTTGCTTCCATCATGAGAGAACCCTAAAGAACCCTAGAGAACCCTAAACATATTGTATCCTGCTCATAAGTTATCAGGTCATATCGTATTAGAAATTAATATGGCACCACGGCTTGAAGATATTGCCAAGTCACCTGTTAGTCTTCTAACCCTCTGAAAGACAAAAAGGCTTTCTCCTGAGAGAGCTTACTACCACTGTCACCTTATTGCTTCTGTGTTGTCATATTTTTTATCAGCATCTGATGTCTCTGAGGCAAGATGGAGATCCCATTTTTTTACAAGGAGGAGTCAGGACTTGGCAAGGATGGCATGTTGTGAGTCACAGACAAGCTTGATTTGTTATCTGGCAGCTAACATCTGCGACAGATCCAAATAGATTTGAGCTCCTTGACAACAGCGTTGTTAACTGCAAGCAGAGGCGGAGCTATGTGGTGTCCACCACTGGTCAAAGCTCGGACACCCTGCTTGCCCCCCCGGCTATGTCCAGTGAATAGTAAAAAAAAAAAAAAGATGGCTGTTTTCGTGTACTGACTGACTGTATTGGAACATTAATACATTTTGAGAATGTGGCAGCAGCTTGCCTTTCATCTGACAACACTTTGCAAAGCAGGGACTGAACCTCACTGCACTACACTCACTGATCTACGACCATTGGCCCAGTCAGGTGTAGCCTACGGCTCTGATCGAATCGCGAGGAGAGCAGTGCAGGGTGCAGTAGCAGTGGGACAATTCAAAGTGGCCATCTGTTAAAAACACTTGACAGTAAACTATTATTTAACCTCAACAGGTGAGTCGATGATTGTTGGAACATTAATGTTAATAAGAATGTGTCACAAATCATGGCAAAGTGAGCTGCGTTGGGCTGTCCTTGCTAGGTAAATAGGCTAGTCTCTGACATTGACGCGTGGAGCTGATCAAAAATAAGTGGATGCCTGCGGTAACGCGGTTACAAAAAATATTTTAACAATATTCGGGTCAATTGTGGGCGACTCCATGAAAATTAAATGTACACAATAAAAATATATAATATTACAACATTAAATGTACATAATATTACAATAATAAGTCTGAACCCAGCTGCCCCCCCTATAATCCGCCCCTGGCTGCGACAACCCATAGGTGAAAAGTCTAAAAAATGTATTAATGTTAATTTTTATATAGTTTGTGATACCAGCACAGACAACAACTATGCTGCAGAAAAAAAAATCAGAATTAGCTATTTATAATGGAAATAATAACAACAACATGTTACATTTATATAGCGTTTTTCTGAAATTTACTATATAAATAGAGTATTACTGTATTTATATAAGTATAAATACTACTCTATTTATATAGTAAGTATAAGTAGAGTATTTCCATTCCGAACTTCCATATGGTTTTCCTTTCAACTGCCCAAGTGTTTTTAATTCTACATTACACACATACCACAACAAATATTCAGAATTAGCTAATTGTAATGGAAATATTAGGTATTCCATCCATGTTTTTTTTCCCCCTTTCACCTATATTTCTACTAATTAATAATACGCATGTAATGATCAAATAATCATATATTTTGAAATGCATTGTAAGTAACCGCAAGCATTTACTTTGATTTTGGATATGACTTACATATTGAATAGCATTGTGCCATTTTAGTATGAAATGTATATGCAAGCTCTACAAATCATTGTCATGCAAAAATTGTACATGGCATATTTAATTTCCATACAGTATGTTCCTTACAGACCATGTGGAGAATAGCCTACCCTGCAATGCTGTCCTCTGCATAAGATCTGGCTTGGTAAGATGAGTGATACATCAAATAAAACTAATTGATTTGACTTCAGAAAAGATCGGGGTTGTGTCTTGGCCTGACATCTTTCAATATGGTGGATTATTTGGCTTTATCAGTGCAACCTCATGTGCTATTGATTAAGATAAGCTTTAGTGATTGATTACTTTTAAAATTGTTTGATTGGTTTGTTTTTTTGGTAACGACCAACCATAGATCAGTTAGTTGTTTGACTGATCAATCGCCATCAATCTTGTTTGGCATACTCAAATTCATTGCTGAGGAAAAACTATTGAATTAAAAAAAAATGTTGTCAATCATTTTTCATCAACCATCCTTTTACAGTGTATTCATTTTTTCATTCTACACCAGATAGCCTTTGCAAGTTTTGTCTCCTGGTGGATTTTTAATGTTTGTCAACATCATTCACTGATAATGGTTCATGAAAGTCTTGATAAAGTTCTGTAAATAACTGATTAATGCACTCTTTTTTTCTTTCATTGACAGGGCTGACCCCCAAAACGGACCGTTTAAATAAATGAAACTGTCAAATAAATAATTCTGTCGAACTGTTTAATTTCATTGCATGGCTATTGTTGCCCATTTTTATATAGATTGTCTATATCAGCTGTTAACCAAATGTGTGACTTTCAAGTTAGTAAATAAATAACTTTCAGTTATTTAAGTTTGTAAAAGCAGAGTATTTTAAAAATGAACCAGTGGATTTTTTGGATTTGGTTACAAATATAACCCAACCATGTAAATGTAGTTTTGTAAATCCATAAGCAAAAAACAGAACACTCAATAGTGGGTCAAATATATACTGTATCCCACCAAAGAGGTGTTCTGTTGTTCTGTGTTTTTGACCCATCATGTTTGTTAAAATGACCTATAGTTGGTATGGTAAAGTAACCTAACTTAGAGTTAAAGTCACCAACCCAATGGATTAAGTTATTTTAGCCCAACCCGAGGTAGGTCCA